>NW_024962257.1:3789412-3979289 GCF_019238085.1 Lagopus leucura
TGGCTATTCCAGGGGTCAGTAAGGTGGTGACTGTGGACATTAAAGGGAACTGGCAACGCTGGCTAAAGGTCCGAGATCTTACCAAGGGCATGACCTATTTATTCAGAGTGCAAGCCCGAACCATTGCCTATGGACCTGAACTGCAAGCCAACGTCACAGCTGGGCCAGCAGAAGGTGAGTGGAACCATAAAAACATGGCAGGAGCTGGATCAGTGATGCAAATGCAGCCCAATGGCAGAGAATAGCACACTCGGTTTAGCATGGGTTTCTAAGACAAGGAGAAGTTGAATCACAGGAGCACAGAGCGTGATTTGGTGGATTTCACATCTGCACATGAAAAATATCTTCCTTTTTCTTTCTAGAAAACTAAAAGACTGATGTGAATAAACATAACAGTGTGAATAAATCATAGTGCAAACTGGCTACCTAGGGAATTCAAAGCTACATCCATTGTGGTTCAGAATTCTGGTTGGTGTGCTATCAAAGGAGTCCAAGCTGGAATGGTTCTGCCTAAACCAGTAGAGATTCCTGGGTGTAAAAACAGGAAGAGTTTACAGTTATTTCTTCCCGACACTTTGGCTTATGCACAGGAAGATGTCTGCAGATTTCCTGACATGCCAAGAGGCTGAATTTCAGCATTCCCTGCTTGGTTCAATGTGTGTACCGAAACAGTTGGTTTTCTTATTTGATCAGTGATAACAGATGCCAGATAATCATAACAACTTAAATTCCCTCCAATTATATCAGTTTTCCCTCTTTCCTTCTTAGCAGACACACTTGTATAATTAGTGCTAGTAAAAAATTAGGCCAGCATCTTATTGAGCTGGTTTATGTTGAATATATGTTGGCCAGTACTCCTGGATTATTTCCTCTATCAGGAGAAGAAATGCAGAATACTAAAGTACATTTCTAGTAACACCCATCATTTGCTGTTGTCATTTAATCCTCCAGGGTCTCCCGGCTCCCCTCAGGAAATTCTAGTGACAAAATCTGCTTCTGGGCTGACGGTACAATGGACTGAGGGGGATTCTGGAGAAAAACCCACAACCGGGTACATTATAGAGGCACGGCCCTCAGGTAAGCCATGGGAATCATGGAGAGCTCGTTGTCCTCAGTTCCCATATTCAGCCCATGCTGAACCCTACCCTGCAGTGGAGATGCTTTTTCTCTTCCCAGTGAGCTACCGGAATTTTGTGATTTATTACATGGGTTATCATATTTTCTCCTGTTTAGGCATAGTCACAGGAAATTACCCTAATTGCTCTAGTTTCCAGTGTGGTACATCACTGGTAAATCATCCAGCTGATGAACCAATACAGTTAATAATTAAAACTCACTTAAATGTTTACAGCATCTTTCACACACAAGGACTTAAATGCTTGCAAACTGCTTTTTGAGGACCAAAAATCTATCGTTCAGCAGCAGAACACAGCAGTTAATCTCTGTTAATAGCCAGGCCAGGACCACAGCAGCGTGCATGCATGGCTACCCTGTTTGTTCTGCAAGGAGGGCATTAGTGGACGAGAGGAGGTTCCTCATCACCACTGTTTCTCTTGGTGCTTTCCCAGAGCTCCTTTGCTTCTGGCAGTTGCGTCTAACTGAAGTTACCCTCTGCTTTATCCACAGTATTTTCCCAGCTGGAGAAGATGGTTTTAAATTGAGGCCTTTGCTCCGGCTTGTTTGCAGCCTCTCCCAGCTTGGTACCCCCTTGCCAATTTTACAAGCATGCACTTTGTGGTAGCCAAGCCATTAACAAATCAGCGAATACTGCCAGACCCCTGTGTAATCTCACTTGATAAATTCCCTCCACTCTGACAGAAGTGCTGATAGCCATTCTCCAAGTACAGTTTTCCAGCCGTTGATGCATCTACCAGATACTTGTTTCATGTAGGCCATGTTTGAATGTCATGATGTCAAAAGCTTTGCCGAAGTCAGGATAGATGATGTCTGTTCTTTCTCCTCTATTGACAAGGTCTGCTACCCTGTCACAGGAGGAAATTAGACATGATTTATACTTGACATACCCATGTTGGTTGCTTGTTCTTTGCTTTTTCACTTTCAGATGCCTGCACGCTGCTTGATTATATATTGATTAAGTTAATGCTTATCTGTTTGATTATATAAAGGATCTGAACTCTCTCTTGTATGTGTCTTGAATGTAAGACTACATTTAAAACCAATGATTATACTTGTATTTAACTGGACCGATAACAAAATCGTTGTGATTGTTGATGAAGCTACAAATTTCCATACTTGCCTTTGGTAGAACTTGTTCTGTAGTGAGGCTGTGTGGGGACCCCAAAATTCTGTCATTTAACATGATCTGTTGTGTTGGTTTTCTTCAAAACAAAGTGAAGGAAAATGTGTACATTCTCAAAGCACTGGAATTTCCCACTGATCTCAGGTGGTTGTTTTTTTTTTTTTTTAGTGAAAGCATGTCACCAAATTCTTTCATTTGCCTTATATCAGCTTTTTGGTCCCTGCTCTGTTTTCCTCATAGGCAGAAAAATGCTCTCTCTCATATTTGAACAGTGTTAGTAAGTTAAACCAAAACTGTTCGCTGAGGTTTGCTTCCCAGCTTACATTTCCCCAAACAGGGTTTTTAGAGTAAGATTGTTTCAGAGGGAAACCTGTACCCCATGTTCACCTTTGTGTGAGCTGCAGTACCGCAAACCCACCTGATGTTCCTGGATTTGTCTCACCTGTGGATGTGCACAAACACTTCACAGTTCCCGTCTAAGGATATAGGATTTGTGGTTCACTCTTTTTGAGCAGGAAGAAAATAGCCCTTCCAAGGCAGGTCTGAGCTGCATTAACCCCGGGTCATTCCAGCTGGCCTCACGCCACTGATCCTGGAAACGCACAGAAGGGGTCTTATACTCCTGCTCTTGCAACCTGACTGTTGAGGCATTTAATTCCTCCTCAGATTATTTTAATCCTATTCATGCTGCTGTAGCAAATGAACTAGCCATTTGTATGCTGGATTCTCACCCTTAGTTCTGGTTGCAGCTGTAGAAAGCGTGAAATGTGATCCAAGAGAGAAGAGGACTAATTGGAGCACTTGCTTATTTCACGCAAGTGGCAGCTTCTTTTCACTGCTGCTTTTCTTCCTCATCTCTGCATGGAAGAGTTTGAAATCTGAATTATGAGCTTAACAAAGGCAGGAGACTAATTCCTCCTGTCAGGGCCGGCCATTCAGAGCCATTTCTGTTTTAATATAATTCTATGAATTTGCTTCTGCATGTTGTTTTGTGTGTGTAGTAGAACATGTATTGGAGCAACCTTTATTTTTCAGTTGTCCAAGAGAAGAGCAATTGACTCTTAATCAAGGAAGGAGAAGATATTCATCCTTTTGAGCTCAAAAAAGGGACATTGAACAGACAGATGAAAAGCTTTTGCTTGTTGCCAATATTTAAATGCAATACCACTACCTTAGTATTTCACATCTCAAGTGTCATCTATTATAGGCCTCATTACCCCAAACGTTAAATGCTGTATCATCTCATTTTCCCTGCTGTAGCTCCCTGCCAAGACTCTTCCATCAGAGTACGAGGGTGGCTTTCTGTCATAAATGGCAAACTCTACCTGCTTTTGTCACTTCCCTTCAAATTTCTTCAGTGCCCTGCTGTGTTTCGCAGGCCTCCAGCTGCCCTGCTGGGTTTAGCAATGGTGGCAGCAGGCAACTGAGATTGTTCATTTCATTTCTCCATTTCTCTCCCAGATTTATGGCAGGTGACCAGGCTGACTGTCTCCTGTGCATTTTGAATATACTTAGACACCAGCATGGAGCAGGCAAACCAATATTTTTTCCAGAGCTATCTGTGCTAGAGGAAGGTATTACAGAAACAGAAGAGTTTTTCTTTTCCTTCAACTCATCTGTCCCTGGAGAAATGGATTCCAGTTTAGCTCCTTTTGCATTACAAGAAATGCAATTAAGCGGCCTGTGTCACTGCCATAGAAAGCACTCCCTAGACATCCACTAGGCTGGCTAAGAAGTGGGTATTAGATCACGTCCTTTGTTTCTACATGCCGAACAGAAGACAGAAATGGCACATCAATGTAAAGGTTCCCAGCACTGCTGATGGAGCGGAGAGGATGAGTTTGCACCTCTTCTCCCAACCACACATCGTCTCCAAGCCTCCTTTCTCCACACTGTGCTTTACTTTTGGGCATTCATCCTATAATTTATACTAAATAATGCTGCCAGGAGTACACATCCACATGGTAGGCTTCATGCACATTTTGGCCTGCTATGGGCATCTCAAGGTGTGGGACAGCCATGCAGGGCTCAGTCTCTGCTCTGTAGCTCAGGAAAGCCTCTGAAGCAGGACTAGACAAAAGGTGTGTCCTGTTGTGCTTGCTCTCTCCCCACCATGCCTTTTGAGTTTTGTTGGTTTGTTTTTCCCAAGTAGTGCATGACTTCGTCCCAGTGGAAGAGAGTTGTAGCTTAATAATAAAGCCAATAATTAACCTCTAGCACTCTGGCTGGCATGAACAGGCTGGATGCACTGCAGATCAGCCACACATCATGAGTTCAGGATGCAAACAGCTCTGGGGAGTGTTTTCTTTTGTTGCCCTGGATGACCTGTTCCATGAAAACAACAGAAGAACTTGTCTTTGGACAAGGGATTGTCCTTCCCATGAACGCTGGTTTTCACTTCCCACACCCCAAGGGCAGATCTCACTTCAGTTTTCTTTCTGGTGTCTTGAGAAATGTTGTTGTTGTTGTTTTCTTCCTTTTCTATTTATTTTTAAACAAATGAGGGAGTGCAGTGTCAAACGTGGACACAAACCAGCAGAAGTCAGTAAATTCAAAGTGAAGGCTGCAGCTGCATTGCCGGCATCTGCCATGGGGCCTTTGATTCTCTTCTGCTCACTAGTAACATGCTGAGGTTGACAGTTAGTCAGCCTTCACTTCCCATTCTTGTCCTTCCCTTAGTTTGCATGATAATCCATCCCTTTGCCTCCGACAAATGCTTCCACATTTTAATTTTGGCCTCCTAGGAGGAACACTACTCGAATTCAGCAAGTCCTTAATTCTCAGCTGCTTCTCCCTTCATAAACCTGCTAATGTGTAATTAGGAGAAAGTTTTACAGCACAGCCCTCCTCTTTCTCCGAGGGGAAAGGCTGGTGCTTAAGACCCACATAACTGACAGCTTTCCATCCCTCCAGCTGCAGCACAGCAGTCATTTGATAGCAGGCAGAGTTATCAGAGCCAGCAGCCCTCATTACTGCATGATAGCTTTATACAGACCCCAATTAACTCCCCATGAAACCAGACTTGCATGTAGCTGCTGTGCCTCACCACAGTGGTCAGCACCTGGCCACGAGGATGCCCAGTCTGCAAATGGGGAAGGTCAGAGATGGCTTTGCCTTCCCTGACATTTGGGTCTACCATGAATTAATACCCAGATAGTATCCCAACCACAGCATGCTCATCCTTCCTCCCAAAACTGAGTGCAAAATGCTGTGTATGGTATACTAATGATTTTCCACCGAACTTAAAGGCCAATCTTCACTACCAAGGTGGCCTTCTAATGAATTCTCTTTCAGCTGAACTTCTGACATTTAGAGCCCACCTGGTTTTAAGGGAGGAGGAAAAGATGGGAGAATGAATTCATAGGTTTGTGTTCAATATTTAATTGCAGAGCTCACTACTGAAACAAAATGTCTTTTTTAGTTTGGATATATCTGATTGCAATCTCTGTCTATAAAGACAGGCCTGAATATTCTGGAGAGAGATTAGATAAATTGAGGCTCTGTAATTAAAAGTTTTGTTGGCCAGAACTGGAGAAGCCACAAACTACCTTGTGAATAACATCTGCTTGGAGCAGCAATGAGAAAGACATCCTTACTGCAAGCTTTACAGAGTGGTTAAATTTCAACTTTCTTGGTCTGTTGGAGATTCTGCACTGTGCACCTTGATAGGTTTGAGAAAATAAGCAAGGAAGTGTATGTGAACAGTTGTGTTTGTTGCAATGAGCGTTGAACATTCATTTTTACTGTTGCTTTTTCTTCCCCCATTTAAGCAGCTTTCATTGTAAACAAATTGCTTTTCTGACAATTCACAAAGGGCTCAAATTCTCTTATTGCTGTTTACAAATGTGTTTATGAAAGCTCAGGCAATTCTAGCAATTATAGCAGTATTTTATAGTCTGAGATGCATCTTCTTAGTATCGGTGGCTGTGACAATCTAACTTGGAAAAAGCATCCCTCGCTCCACCCTTTTCAGATCAGCTAAATCCCAGGCCCCCTTTTTATCACGTTGTGAGTTTACGTGGTAGAAATAATCCAGCCTTCAATTGCCCTGTAAAATAGAAGTCAATATTTTATCTCTTGTTTTATAGTCGTTGTAATATCCAACTAATACGTAACAATGGTACATTATGATAACTTCATTATACTCTGATCGTGGTGGTGAATAATGCATTGGTCTGAATTTTAAGCCTGACAGACGAATTACTTATTTTTATTGTTCTTTAGTGTTTCTCAAATGTAGCTGGAACAATAACATTTCAGCCTGCTTTCTGCATCCACTGAGACTGCCAATCCTCGTGATCAGAAAAGAAGTAGTTTGGGGGTTGTTAGTCATTGTGTGTGCTGCTAGATGTGCAGCACGTTACAAATCACCAAACCAACATTTACTGATGCCAAAGTTAAAACGTTCACATGGAAATGCACCTGCAGTGTTAATCAATCCATCTTTGCTGTTATTCCCTGTTGCACAGAAGTAGGCTAAGGGCCAGATTGTGTTCTGTTACACCAACACAGCTTTGGAATTGCTGCAGTGTCTCCAATTAGTTCACACTTGGGTAAATGCAAAGCAAATGAGAACAGATTCTGGCTTCACACTGCAGCAGCGGAACAAGTTGCTAAGGGTAGTGCTGCTGGCTCCTGTTTTATTGTTACCTTGATAACACCTCAAGCTACAGGAGTCCTGCTGATGCTTGGATCTTGCAGTGCAGAGGACTTTCTTTCAAAGCTCCTGCACTGGAATAGTATCAATGCAGAGGTTATCACAGCCTTCCTATTGCTGTAGGATGTACAGAGAAAAACAGACATTGCCTGAACAGCTTTGATAACTAAAAGTAGAAGTCTGATCAGGTCAAATCCTTAAGAGCTGTGCTGGCTGAGGCTAGCTGAGAGTTTGGCACCATGTGTAGACCGTAACTTCATTTTGTCGGTGGAAGTGCTGGGCACCAATTGTTGCTGATATGCAGTCTGGTTAGATTAATGTTTGATTCCTGCACTCAAAATTATTGACTGGCATCTTTAATTATAGTTGGTTTTGTTCTTACTGGTAGCAGCATCCGTCTAGTTGAAAGTTCTTTCCATTGAAGTCAAGTGAAAGTAAGGTTAAGGGTATGGATCAGGGACTGGAACGGTGCCTAGTCAGGATGTGCATCAGGATAAATGTCAGCATGGCTGCAGAGAGCTGAGATTACCCTACTGAAACGCTCTCATCAGTTATGCAGAAGGCATCGTGTTTCCCGAAACTTTGAAAGCTTTGTAATGCAAACAAAACCTCGTTCCTGCTTAAAAATATATGGCACAGAAATGCAGTGCCTGCTGCCTCGCTCCACGGGCTGTGCCACACTGCAGTCCAGCCCATACAAAGGACACATCTCCATTAATGTTGAGAACCAAGCAGCACTCCAGTAGCACCATTCCACTGGAGAACCAGATCTTGCAAGGCCCACAGTGCTTCTGCCAAAACCTGAATCTGACACTGGTCTGTAAAACTTAGCCTACACACTTGGATAGCGAAGTCACTTTTGCAAAGTGAAAAGCAGACAAAACCTGTGCAATTAGGACTCATTAATGTAGCAGGTTGCTCTGGGCTTACTTGCTCCGTCAGGTAACAGGCATGCAGATGCAGTGACCTCACCCTGGCAGGAGGGACCCAGATGGCTGGCAGCTGTTCCAGCCAGCTTAGGTCACCACAGGTGCTGCTGCAGCTTTTAACAGCCGTGTCTCCCAGCTGGGCTGTTATGACACCCCCATCACGAGTAAATCCTTTTACAGATGAGGTCTTGCAGTGCATTCTGACATTTGTGTATATCGCTAAGCAGCCTTCAGGTAAGCATGTCCACTGCCTGTGGTGGAAGCAACACAATTAACGACAATTATTTTTCACAATCAAAAGGAAATGCCAAGTCACACAGTTAATGCCATCCCTCTCCTCGCTGCTTTCCCAGATGAAGGACTGTGGGACATGTTTGTGAAGGACATTCCTCGCAGCGCTACCTCCTACACCGTCAGCCTGGACAAACTCAAACAGGGTGTGACGTACGAATTTCGGGTGGTGGCTGTCAATGAATTTGGCTACGGAGAGCCAAGTGTTCCCTCTGTGGCAGTATCAGGTAATCGTGTTTGTGTGATAATGCTTTCCAACAGATTTTCTTACTGGAGGTGGAGGAGGAAGAAAAAATAAAACAAAACAAAACCAGCTTCTCATGTTACAATAAAACACCAAGGCCAGCTTGTTTTCACTTGTTTCAGGGCAAAATGTTGTTGAGAATCAAGGCTTGTTATTTTAGTATGCTTTACTCTCAATGGGAAGAATAAGCTTGTGCCATTTTTAAGCTTGGCAAAGAACCTTCTCAGGAAGTTTGAGAGTGTGTTTACACGTAAGATTTCTTGCCTTAAGACTAATTTACAAAGTCTACAATTTGTTTGCTTTTTCTCCTTCCTCCTCTCCAGGTCTGTTGTTTTGTTTACTCTGCTTTCTTCTCTTTTCCCAAGGTTCTGTGATAAGCACTTTCTGTGTTATTTTACATTTAGCTCTCAAGAATGCAGTCTGACAAAACTACTCATTATATCCTCTGTGCTGGCAATTCCAGCACACTGTGATGCCCCCATTCCCATTCAACACGACAGATTGGTGGTGGCACTCATGGACTCTTCCCACCCTTCCCACTCTATTATGATAATTCCCAGTAAAGAGGGCTAAACACGCTTCCAGAGTCCCTTTGAACAAGGCAGCACTCTGATTTCCTGAAGGAACCTTCAGTGACTTGAAAAGAAACTTGCAATTCCACTCGGCTTGCCATGCTTGGACAGCTTTAGTTCAATGGGCTGTTGTGAAGTGGGAGAGAGCTTGCCCTTGTAAACATCTTGCTCAGGTCTCCTCTTACCCTTGCAGAGAGGGCTGTACTCCAGGTTGCTTTTGAGCAACAGGTTTCGTCCTCGCTGCGTCAGCAAAGACGGATGAGGAATAAAAGAACCTGAAAAAATGTCTTTGTGATTCAAAGTTCTGGAGAGTCCTGAGAACCTGGCAGTGCTCCAGTATCTGGAGTGGCTTTTATCTCTTTGCTTCTCGAGTGAAAAGCATAAACACCATTCAGTGGTTACCCAGCAGGCAGGAGCAGTAAATGCTGCTATCGCCATCACGGCTGCATTTGTCCTTACACAATTAACCACTTAGCCTGAGAGCTGTCTATGGATTTCAGTGCGAGTGCTACCCTTGCTTTTCTCCTTCAGGACAAGGGCACAGACAGCCCACTTCAAACACCAAGAGTCAGTGTTTTTCCTATCTGTGGTTTCACAGAGGCTGTAGCACAATGTAAGGGGTCAGTGATCATGTCAGTCTTTCCATTCCCAGAAGACATTATTCCCCTGAAGCCGGACACACAACCCCTTCTGATGCTTTTTATAAATAAACTGCTTGTTTGTAAGTTCTCCACTTGAACTGAACTATTTAATTCACCTCCTTTTGATGCTTCAGTATTCATCTCAAATTGCTGCATGAAAGTAAGAGGTTTCCGTTGAGATTCCCAGCCATAAAAGTATACAGCGTTTTATGCTGCCCACTTCAGCTCGCACAGGGAGGTGTAAATTGCACTGAATCTGCTCAGCCCAGCGTGCCTCGTGCAGTTTGCCTGCAGGACTTTGTTAGCTTGGGTTGACCTCCTAAAAAATAAAGATTGTGGCTGCTTTTCACTGCTGCAGAAATACCCAGTGATCTGGAACAGATTGCCCACATCATCAGGCTTATAGCAGACGTTAGTTTACATCCGTGGTCCGGGATAGTGAGAGGAAAGAGAGTGCCTGGGTTCAGTGGCAGTGAGGATTTGGGTTGGTCTCCTGGCATCAACCACTCCTCATAGGGTACACGATAGGGAAATTACATACAACTGCTCTTTGTGCTCCAGTGGCAGCACTTCTGGTCAAAGCTGAGAGGTGCTGTCGAGGAGAATATCACATCAAAAAACCGATAGTACTTAACTGCTTCAAACCACGACTGGGCAAGAGAACTCTAGGAAAGGGAAGTTTGTATCATTTTTATGCCTCCAGCTGAGGTCAAATGCAGTGAAATGACTTGAGAAAACACAAAATTCAGGCAACTTCTTTGAACGCCTCTTTCCAGAGCAATGTTAGGGGTCTAGCTCACTGTGGGGGAGAAAGGGAAATTCTTCAGGAGCATAAGGAGTCGTTGTTGTTCCTCTTTTGCATTTTCAGCACAAACAGAAGCCCCTTTCTATGAGGAGTGGTGGTTTCTCCTGGTGATGGCTCTCTCAAGTCTGATCCTGATCCTGTTGGTGGTATTTGCTTTGGTCCTGCATGGCCAGAGCAAGAAGTACAAGAACTGCAGCACAGGTAAGATAGCGGCTCTGCACTGTGCACATGCTCTCAAGATCTTCAAGAATTAGAAATGTCTTCCCTTTGAAATCTTGATTTCACCAGCATGTGCTCTCTTAACAGGTATTTTGCTTGGCAGAAGAGTTGGATATTTTTACTGTTTGATTTGGTAGAAATGGCTTTTGCCCATGGCCTTGCTGGGCAAAGAGTGCCTGAGCCTGCGAGATTTTGGAAGTTAACCACAGGCTTGGACAGAACAGCATGTGGAAGGCCCAGGGGCTGTAACAAAAGCCAAGGCGTCTGGGTCAAATTCTTGGCAGAGGACAACAAAAAAATGAATGAGCTGAGACTTCATTTAGCTCAGTTGTCATTCCCTGATAGATGGGGAGAGGGTTCTGCTTTCCGTGTCTGTACCCAATGCAAATATCCTATGGCTGTATGTGTGAGGACTACATCACAGCTCCCTTATATTAAATAGAGTGCCCAGCATCTCGTGTTCATTCCCTAAGCCAAGCTGCAGTTACTGGTCTGGTGCCAAGGAGCTGGGAGGTGCCTTGGTTATCCAGGCCTGTTGAACTTTGGGGCACTGCGAGGATCAAGATGTGAATTTTCCTTTAGTTACAGTTTTTACCATTCCTTTCTGAAAGGGAAGAGGAGCTATCTGCTCTGGAACTGGGAACGTTGAAAAAGTCCCCTTTTTAAGCACCTGGTTCCAGAGCAATGAATATTGTTCTTATCTTTTCTTCACCTTATGTGAAAAAGTTGTTCATCTGTGTGGTTCTTTGGTAGCTATCTCCACCTCCAGCAAGAAATTGCTCTGCTGCTAGAAGGCCTTGCCAAAAAGGCCCGTTAGTGAGTCAGATTGAGTGGATGAGTCTTTATGCTACTCGTTCTAAGGGATTAATGTAATGAAGGAGTCTGGAAAGAGTCTTCCAGACAATATTTAGAAATTCAGTCCCAAAGAGAAGATCTTTTCTTTCTTTATAATTCACTGCTAACAAGCGTTAGAAAATCAGATTTTAGTCCCATGGCATATAAGATGTATGAATACCGTGGCATTTTACCAAGTTAATACTATTACATATTTGTATGCACAGCTCATAGGAAATCACTCATCTTCTTAGTTTTGCTGTGTGTTTGGGGCGCAGACAAGAAAAGACACGTCTGACCTGCACTGTCAGGTATCAGTGTTCACACTGAGTCATAATGTAGCATTGAAATTGAAGTTGAGGATGAAGCACCTGTCTGCTGCAAAGTGGCAATACGCAACTGGTCCTTCTCTGCAGGACACTAGCTGAGCTCACACCTTTGGGATTACAAAGAAGAGCATGGGAGAGAATAAGCTCTTGCTATATTTGATCACAAGAACAAACATATCTTGCTGTATTTTCCCTTGTCCGCCAGTCCCTGTGCTTTTCCCTGCCTTACACTGTTTGTGATTTCTCACACCTATATCTTATTCTCATTACACTTCTGACATCTTTTTTCCCATTTGTTGCCCACTAGTCCTTTCTCTTGCTTTCCTGCCTTTTTTGTTTGTTTGTTTCTTCTTTTTCTGCCTTTCCTAGTTTTACTTTTGCTTTGCTTCAGTCAGACATTCAATGGGATGCATGTCACCTGGTTTAGGACACTTTCAGTGGCCACCTGAAATACTCACCTGGGTTCCATTTGTAGTCAAAAGACAAGAATAAGCACTTGTGGAGCACAGTTCACCTGCATTATTTTAGATACTTACCATTGAATGAAATGCATTCATCCATGACTCCGTCCCTCCCCTACTTTTGCTCCTTCTGCCTGTCTGCACTCCTGATATGCTCCTCTCATCCACTTTGTACTCATTTTTCAGTAACAAAGCTAGAGAGATTTTTAAAAAATAGTGGTATCACAAAACGAAAGGAAAGTTAGCAACTCATTTTTAATCACTCTTAAAGTTGTATCTGGGAGGAAAATGCCCTTGTTTCAGCTGAATCTCTCATTGCCTGGCTCCAGGTAAGACCATCTCCAATGTGGAAGAGTCAGTCACCTTGGATAATGGAGGCTTCACTGCTCTGGAGCTCAATAGCAGACACCTAAACATCAAGAGCACATTCTCAAAGAAAAATGGAACCAGGTAAGAAGCTGGGAACACCACGCTGCTGGAAATGCCTTTTCATTTAGATTCAGGCAGCTATTAAGTAGGCAACAAGGAGACACTGTTGTCTGGTGGATCTAAGGAGGTCTTCACACTAATGCCCAAGTCACTGCTCCAGGCTGTGGTTCTGATTTCTAAGCGTGATTTTATTGTCTCTAATTGCATCATTTCAGAGAAGTGACACTATCCATACACTCACATGTTATGTTTGCCAGGTCTCCTCCTCGCCCAAGCCCAGGGGGGCTGCACTACTCTGATGAGGATATCTGCAACAAGTACAATGGAGCTGTGCTGACCGAGGGCTTGGGACTCAACGAGAAGCCCTTGGAAATGTCAGAGTCAGAGGTAAGGGTTTGCCTTTGCCTTGCTGAGTGTTGCCCAGTCACTGCACACATTCATTCCCAGCACCAAAGACTTTGAAATCCCATTGCCACACCTGCATTGCGCTGTTGCCATTATTTGTCTGCATCGATATTATCACAAGTTTTCACAGTACCTTTTTAGGCACTGCAGCAAACACTGAGATTTGGAAGTATGTTCTTTAGTGATGAGAACTGCTGCCTGCATTATAATGGGAGTAAGTGGGGAATCAGTAACCTGCCAGGGATCTCATAGCAATTACAGTGAAAGCCCAGCATTCAGGTTTCCAAACGCCCCAGTCTACAGGAGCCTTCTGCTTGGGATGCTTTCAGACTCTGTTCTCCAAGGAGGGTGGTTGTATGCCAGCATTACGCATTTGACAGTGCTCTATCTTGTGTCTCACATCTTCTTTAAGAAATAAGTGGTTATGGTCTGTAAAAGCCCAGCAGTGGCCATGGGTGAATAAGCAGACTTCAAGGGACATGCAGACAGGTAAATCTGTCTCTCAAATTGTGTGTTGTCAGCTGAGATCCCGATGAATCTGAGCTGACAGCACAAGAAGCGAGCAGTGGGCCAAACCACTCCAAACCTGACCCTTCCAGCAAGAATAAATCAAGAGCAGCAAGTAGTGAAGGAAGATGACAGTTTTCATCTGTAGCTTTTCTGCACCTGCAGCTACAGCTGCTTTTCCTGGCTACCCAACTCTCACCTCCTGTTAATTACCACGGACAGCCTGCTGCTTTGTGCTGCCCTATCGCCGACCCAGCGTGCCAGCAGCTTCCTTGGCAGAGCTGGAGCTGCTGTCTGCACGATGCACAAGCGCTACCTCCAGATTAAAGCCGTAGTGCTTTGGTCATGTCACTGTAACAACCCAGCATTAAACCTGTCATTAAAACAGTTTGCTGAGCATGATCATGAATTTAGCTCTGGCACCTTCTGACATTAATTTCATTGCCCCATGTGGTATTTCCTGGTAATACGCAAAAGTCTCCTTGCAGGGTGTCATTACTGCCTTCTATGTGCACTGTTTATACGACGTAAAAGAAAGTGTTGTGTCTTTTTTTTTTTTTCCCTCAGGCTGTTATTAATATTATTTATTTACTATGTATTGCAGTCGAGCCTGAAGGTCTCGATTGAGATTCTAGTGTTTTTGTGACTGTGTCTGCATGTGAGAATGGGAACAAAATATGCCTCTTGTTTTTCCTTGGGGCTTAGATATGCAGCCCTTCTGTATAATGTCTTTGATGCTTGCTTATTTTTGTGGGGAGTGCTTTTAGGCATGAAATGTTAATAGGCTCCCGATAGAGGTAGCAAGAGGAGATGCTGCCTTTTGATCAGCCTGAAAATGCTGTTTATGTTGGCTGGTACAGGCAGGAGATGAGGGTACAGGGGCAGAGGTGGGTATAGATGTTTGACCGCTCTGTTTTCAAATATTCCTGTACCTATTAGCTCTTCCTGTTCATCTTTTCTGCTCTCGGTTTCTGTTCTCAAAGGATATCTTAACAGACAAGCTCTGGTTTTCTGAGAATTTCAGAATCTCCACCACTTTTAGCAGGCAAGAATGTTTCCTATTAAGTAAAGAGTTAAAGATATCTTTTCTATATAAGAGCTCTACACATGTTCAGTCCTCTGCAGCAAAGGGGATCCTGATGCTATTTTCCTCTAATACGTATTTGCATGGATCTCAGATTCCACTTACTGTGCTGCACAGAAGGACAGGTAAGGCCAAAAACAGTGCTTTTGCTTCCAACCCATATGTCATCTCTCTGCTTCTTAGTTTTACCCTTGTTGCCTGAAGTGTCAAGATTTTCTGTGGAAAAGAAGGAAGCTCGCTGGCTTCAACTCTCATGGGCTTTACTGAGCACGAAGAAGCCTGAGAGAAACTCTCAGGTTGACTGACTGCATTTGCAACACAGCTGCCTGGGAGCCTTCCTCCTTGCTCCCTCCTGACGAGAAGAGCAAGAGAGGAACGAAGAGGAAATGTAGCAGACCAAGCAGCACTCCAATATTCATAAATCAAATGGTTAACTCACTCCATGTCATGAAAGCCAAGCACCAGCACCATTAATGAGGTTAAAGTAGTTTAATTGGCAGGTGTGGAGCAAGAGAGTGCTGAGAGTGTAATTTCTAAGTGATTAATAATAATAGGCTTTTAGGTAATGAGTCAAGTGGACCAGGCTCTGGACAGACGATCTGAAGAAATTTGGTGCTCACCATTGTAGGGAAATTTGATGATGCATCTGTGATGTCAGCCAGCCAGGGAAGGGCAGCAGGGCAGGGTGTTGTGTATGTTCTTATGCTCACATGTCTTTGTGATACCCCAAAAACTGTTTTCAGGAGGTGATATTCTCATAGATTCTGTGCAGTGTCAGACCCTGCTGGATGCTGGAGGTGCTCTGCTCTGCCAAGCTGCCCGCTACGGCACAACTGATTTTCCCTTTCTCAGCTCTGTGGGAACATACCATAAATTTCCACTTAACACTTATTGAGGAATATGGCTTAACTTGTTTCTGATGTTTTCAAGCAATTTTGACAAGTTGGGCAAGAGCTGCAGACGAGATGTTCATAGGGAGGGTTCCCATGTCCAGCAAAATGACTTGCCTACCAGGTCAAGCCTACCTCTTTTACACATACTTGTTTCATGTCAACCAAGAGAAGCTGCTGCCATCTACATTTTAAGAAATAATCTCAGAAAGCTGTTTCTTATCCATTCACTTAAAATAATAATAATAATTGGAACTATTTTTGAATTTCCCATTGACTCAGCTAGCCAACTCTGATTGCTGTTTTGCCTCTGAACAGCATTTGTGCATTTTGTGCTATCAATATAATGCTTAAATAGCCTCTCATTTTCTGTATTTATTGTTTCATAGGCATCCCCACACTCTGGTTGACAGCCTCTAATGTCACCATACACCAATCACACTTCAGCCTATGGAGGTTTCCAAGGAAACAAAGCCACCATCGCACTGAAGGGCGATGCAGAGTAGGGAAAACTGAAAACAAAGCAAAAAGCCCTGCAGCATTTCTATTTCCTCAGTAGTTTAAAAACACTAGAAAGTAATCCTCTAATATAAGCTGTCTGTACTGTCATGCAAAACATTTATTTTTTGACTCCTTGACTTTCATTGGGGCAGGCAGGGATCTGGGATCATAACTTAGAAAATTTCTTGCTGCTAAGGGCAGGTATCAGTACCTTGTTCAGAGCAGACCTTTGAAGATAGTTTGGAAACGTGGAATAGTTGGTTCTTGCTTATTTTGAAGGAAATACAAAGAAACCACTTTCTATCAAGAACAAAAAACAGGTTATCCTTCCCAGCATCAGTGCTAACGATGGCGAAAGGCTGAAGTTAGATGAGGCTTTTGCAGCTATATAAGTTTCATGAAAGTCCTCTCTCAAAGGCATTGGTCTTATTTACACTGCATTAGTATTCTCTTTCAGTTGGGATAACAGACTAATTAGGGGACAGATTATCAGCAGGTGGCCTAGTTTGAAAATCTTGGACTTTCCGTCTATGGCAAGTCTATTTCAAGTGGCAGCAGCCCATCTAAAAGTGCTCCCAATATTTCTCCTCTTCATTATGTTGACTTCTGGCCGTCTCAAAAGGACTTGGCTTAGGTACAGAAACTGTATTAGTTCTGTGGGTAAGTATATTTTTCCTAGCAGTGGGTAGAAATCAAGTGGCTGCATCACTGTTATTGTACCTATCAAGTAATGTGCTCCTTTCCTGGATACATCTCCCTCTCAGCATTTCTTCTTAGACCTCCTGGCCTTTTAACTGCCTTTATGTCTCTTCCCTGTGTCTGTGGGGCCATCAGGAAGACCAGGAAGGAGCCACAGGAAGCGATTTTTTATTTTTATTTTTACTTATGTGTATAACACTGCAACTCAGCTGACACGATCCATCTCTCCAGCAGAGGCTTGTTTCTCTGGAGCTGGAGGAGAGCATCTGAGGCATTGAGACTGACTTTGGATTGGGGAAGGAGTCGGAAGAGCTGTGGTTGCATTGTGTCGTTGGCGGGGGAGCGCATCCAGGAGTTCATATCTTTAGGTGATGCTCACTGTTGAATGAGCCGCAGCCATCTGCCTCTGCTCAGGATGCAGAGACTTTTCTGCTGGATGCCGACATCATCTCCCAGCTCCCCGAGCACTTTAAGCCTTAATGCTAGCATACAGAGCTGCAGCAACACATAGGCTGGTGCAAGGTACAACATCTTGTTTCTTGATAGGAACAGAGGAAACCAGGTCTGCAGGAAAAGTCTGTTGCCTCTGCAGCAGAGGACCTGAGCTGTAGCCTCTCTCTGTCACGCTGCCACATCCACCATCAGCAGAAGCACTTTTGTTGGAGCCCCTTACAAAATAGACAGGGCTGTGCTGGCAGGATGTTTCCTGCAGCAGTGCCAAGACTCTGGAGCTGCTCTCTGTACCCCTTGGCTGCAAAGTGTTCCAAATCTGGGGATATTCCAGGCACGCTGCAAAAACCACCTGTTCAGGAAGGCCTTTGGAGGGAGCCCAGTGTTGTCTTCCCAAGGTTGGCAGCTGGTGCAAAGGAACGTTTTTCCAGGTGATAGATTTGCTGAGTTCCTTCTGGAATAATTGTTAAATGCTGGTGGGGTTTTGTTGTAATATTAATTACGCATCAAGGCACCTGGAGCTTTGCAGTCTTAAAACAATAGAAAGATCCAAAGCATGGTTAACAGAAGGGGAATTTTGCAAAGCTGTTAGCAAACTGCTTTACTCAGTTTCAGAAAAGTCTGGGAAAAAATTTCTCAGCCCCGTCTATCACTCTCTGTGCTGGAAAACAGGCATGAAATAGTATCGAAGCAGATATCTAAGCAAAGGAGTGGGATGATGGATGCGGTGCCCTTTTCAGATGATGGTTTGGAAGGCATTTGAAGATTGTTCTTCAGAGGCCATTAGAGGAGGAGAGACTAGTTGTGTGGCAGGCAGGATCAAGGAGGGCGTGTGTTTGCTATGTGGTGTCAGACTCAGAATGATACCAACCTTCTGAAACTAACTGCAATCACTAGTGGTTGTGAGTTGTGCTTACCCATCTCTCTCTTGTATGTCATAGGCAGCCACCACTTTGATTTTTAATTGCCTTTTAGGTTGGCTACGCAGGCTATCAGGGGGGAAAAAAAGGAATAAAAGCTTTTGCATGCTCGAATGAGAGATTTCAAGAGAAGGCATGAGATATGGCAGTGACTGAGTAAATGTTTGTGTGCTGTATGGGATGTGGCTGCTATTGGTGGGAATGTCAGTGGGAACAGAAGGGAAATGTGCGCTTGGATGCTATGGGCAAGGCTTTGCCATGATCTCTGTTCAGACGAGATCGATGAGCTCTCCATGCTTCCTGCAGCTGTGTCCCAGAAGCCGTGCTCTGGAGGCACAGAGCTGCTCTGGTTACAGCCCAGCAGAGCTCCTCAGCTCCAGTGAGCTGCCGGTACTGGCTCTGAGGCTACTGGTTGTCCCCTGTACATGTTGTCAGGGGTGAGATCCTGTCTGAGCATGGGCTTGTGCCTGAGCCATGTGATGGAAGCATCCCCTCCTTTCTGGCAGTTCTTTTCCAAATATTGCATTTCTGTTTTCTTCCATCGCTGCTGGTTGTGTGCATTATTACACTACTGATAATCAACTGGAAAGTATAAAATAGAGTTGTTTGCCTGAAATAACTTTTGGTTTTGCTTAACTCCCTCCCAATGATATAACTAATTTTCAGTATTTAATGAGGCTTGCAAGCCAAACTCCAAGCACTGTGCAGGTGCCCTGACCTGAGCAGAATACACAACAGCATGGCAGCTGCTGTGCACAAAAGCATTCTTTCAGTCCTTGCATCAGAAGTAGAGGGATTCTCAATTGCTGTTGCAATTGTGGTCGCTTTGATTATATCAGAGAGTCATAGAATGGTTGGTTTCCCTACAATTACTCCACCCTTCTCTGCACTTTCTGTCCAAGTAGGGAGCTGTAGTCTTGCTGTGGGGTTCTGCGCTAAATTAGAAGGGATTTCGTAGAATCATAGAATGGCCTGGGTTGCAAAGGAGCACAATGCTCATCTGGTTCCAACCCCCTGCTGAGTGCAGGGTCACCAACCAGCAGCCCAGGCTGCCCAGAGCCACATCCAGCCTGGCCCTGAATGCCTGCAGGGATGGGGCATCCACAGCCTCCTTGGGCAACCTGTTCCACTGCCTCACCACCCTGTGTGAAAAACTTCCTCCTCATATCCAACCTAAAGTTCCCCTGTCTCAGCTCAAAACCTTTATTTCTCTTGTCCTTTTTCTGCATCTCTTATTGAAAGAGATCATCAGGGAATTTCCCCCTAGCAGCAAGGCCTGGCTCAGCCAGAGCACAGCACTCTCCTACAGCCAGCATGTGTTACACTTGGACTACAACCCATCCTACCCTAAAATTATGGCTTTTGTCAGCTGGTGATATTAATCTTCCCTCTAATTTCTTTCAGAGCGGACTGAGCTAAATCCTAGAAGCTAACAGCTGATTTTTTTTCCCTTATACTCCAGGCCACCGACTCAGATTACGAAGACGAGCTGCCAAAGCATTCCTTTGTGAACCATTACATGAGCGATCCCACGTACTACAACTCCTGGAAGCGGCAGCAGAAAGGGGTGAAGCACCCAACATCCTACAGATACGAGGAGTGCTCCGCCAGCGAGACAGAACCCTATTTCCAGACTGTCATCACGACACAGAGCTCAGGAGGGGTGTACACCCCAACAGGACAGCCTGCACCCGGCTCCCGGACTCCAGTGACAGGCTTCTCCTCCTTTGTCTGACACGGGGTGGGAGGGAAGAGCCCAGCCGCGATGCCGGCACTGCTCGGGGTCAGCCACAGCAGTGACCAGCGGCGAACTGTGGGTAGCTTCTCTATCAGGGTAGAGCGGATGGGAACACGGATGAGGCTGATCTGGTTTTGTTCTTTATTTGTCTTTTTTTTTTTTCAGTTTGTTTTGGGTTTGGGTTTTTTTTTTGTTTCGTTTCATTTTGTTTTTTTTTTTCCTGAAGACAATCAATTCTCAAATCACAGAGCTGAACTAGCCGAACCTTTGCTTAAAAAAAAAAATAAGGGGGGAGGGAAAGGAATTCTGAAAAGCGATGATTTTAAACCACTTGTGAATAGTTGGGGTTTTTTAACCACTTTTTTGTAACACTGCTTCAGGAAGCAGCTCCTGTGCCCTCTCTTCCCTCTTTCTTTCTCTCCCCTCTTCCTATCCCCCCCATTTCCAAACAAGGAGGTGAATTCCCCAGATGCAATGAGAGACTTTGTGATGTGATTCGAAGAGAAAACATAAAACCTCCCAGGCTCCTTTTTTTTCTTTTTCATTTCCTTCTGCCATCAGGGTCAAGAAGTTAAAAACAAGAAGGGACAAACTTTTACATGAAAAGCAGACACCTCCTCTCTCCTCTCCTCTCCTCCTCATTGCTCCCCGTGTTAGGAGCAATGGCTGATTCACTTAGGCTCAGATGTGTCACTGTGGCTGCTCTCAGCTCACTACTGGAGTTCATATGCTGAATTGCTGACCTGCTTTCCCTTCTTTTTCAAATGGGACCTGCTGGAATCTTTAAATATTCCAACTCCAGGGCCTCTAGAAGAGCAGATGTATCAAAAGAGCTCTGTAGGCAGCAGTGGGTGAGACAAATGGGAAGAATTTGGATGCAAGGTCAGTTTATTTTTGGTGTGGCTCTAATTCTCCCTTGTGGACTGCATGTGCCGTTTGAGTTGTTCATTTTCAAAAGTCAAAGGACAAAATCCAGCAAGCCAGAGGAATCTTTCAATTAATTGCAGTGACAAGCGAGAGAGTCTGCTAATTGATGAGGGTTTTGATCATGAAAGTTACCCTGCCCTGTCAGTAGAAACAGAGCGTTCTTTCTTGCCCAGACTCTGCAGTGATGCTTACTGGTCTGTAAAAAAACAAGTGGTACTTGGGTTTGTTTGATTTTATTTTTTTAGTACAAAGACACGTCACATGGATTGGGTGAGTTCTGGTGTCCACAGGTGCCTTTTATTGATTCTTCACCTTCATATCTAGGAGAAGCAACAAAGTGTCCCCAAATAAAGCTAATCAGGTTTTCAAGTTAGGGCTGTGAATTATCTTGTGCACATTTATCGGCTGCTTTGTGTGCTTGAAGCTACAGCCTTTGAAAAGGAGAGAGGAGTTTTTGTTTATTTTCCATCCTTTTGTACAGCTCCCCTTTTGTTTTCTTTGTTTCTACCTTTTTCCTGAGTCTGTTTAGCAGCACGTTGTTTGCTCACAAGGAAACTGTCAGGGCTTTAAAGGAACTGAGTGGAGCCCTTGGATCTAGCAGCATTCCTGGATCACTGCACTTTTTACCACAAGTATGAAAGGCAAATTTGAAAGGAGGCACAACCTCGCCACTCCAGCACCTGGCGTTCCCTCCCAGATGGATGTAGGTCAACCAGGAGAACTGGCATCCTGCTGCTTGCTAATGTCTCACCAGGGCACGTGTGGGCACTGTTCCCATTGCAAATTGTCCCTGGAGAGAGGAAAATTGTCCTCTCTATGGAGATGCAGGACAGCGATGGCACTGGATGACAATGTCTTAAAGGCAGGTTGTTGAAACCAACTTAATGTTGATGACACAGCCTGCCTGTCCGTGCTCTTAGGGCTGGTTAGAAGCTGCTTGGTTTCATCTCACCTGAACAGGTGAGGTCCCAGCAGTCACCTTTCTGTGCCTCTCAGGCAGGGCAAACCAGCTTAGAACTGCCTGTGCTCTTTGGCACTGCCTCTGAGCCCTGCTGCTCTTGGTGCATACAGATTCTGGATAGCACTGACACTGGATTGTTGTTCTTCTCCAAAGGCTCCAGAAAGAAAGAATTCAAAACCAAAAACCCCCTCGGATGTGTTCAGGGGCTTTTGAGTTTGGAGTAATGATTCGTGGATCATTAAAGGGACTTGTAAAGGCACCTACTTAAGCCAAAACCCTGTGAGCCATCCTCCTCTCCAGATCTGGGTAGGACATGTGTGGGATAGAGGAGAGGCTCTAAAGCAGGTTACTTGAGCTGATGGTGAAGAGGAATGCAAGACAAACAGGAAAAACCACTGCCTTCTCTGCACTTTGACTGTTCTCTTAAGCCATACGGACTTTGCTTTAATTACAGAACTGACAATGAATTGTTTGCAGTCTGCATTTTTTGGTTTCTTAGGCAAATTTACCTGTGTGACTTTCCATTTAGTTTTCTTTTTCCATGCATCAGATTACTTATTTTAAAACTCTTATTATACATACATGGGACACAAAGGTGCTATTGCTGTTGGGGTGCTAAATGGGCTCATCCAATGGCTCAGAGAGGCAGTGCTATGGGAGTCTTTCAAGGACCACTGAGGGACTTGTGGATACAGATTAGAACAAGATAGATCACATACTGAAGATCTTGCTCCAAAGGACAGCGTGGGGTGAGTAGCTTCATATCTCCTGAATACTGCTGGATCTAAACTGCTGCAAGGTGCAATTATTCCCTGGGACTGTTCCGATACCACATTGAGTAAAAAGGCAAGAAAGCCACGGGGAATGAAGAAAATGGAATCTGTGGTCACAGTTGCACCGAAGGAAGACATGGGGAGCAGCACAATCTGTATAAAGCAAGAAGAAATGATCCCTTTTTTCTCAGTGCCATCTGCAACTGAAATGCTCGAGCTCTCTGGGGTCCTGCCGCGTTGGCTGCACGGCCCTTTTCTTCTGACTGCCACCAAAATGAAAGGTTAGGAGTGATGGCTGGAGGTCCTGCTGATCTGAGCAAAACCATCTCTGTTCCATTCCAGATCATTATTACTATCGATGTTGTTTTGTTTAGCAGTTGGCTTTTCTTACTTACAGGTTTATTTTATTTAGGCTTTCGCTCAGTGTGGACATGCACTGCCCTGCTCACTCCTAAAATGAGAACAGGATATGAGTTCTCCTGCCCAGTTCACTTATAGCTACATGCATGATGCCTGTGCCTTCTTGCTCACATGCTGTATTGCAAAATGTGACAAATAGGTAGGTTTTATTTACTTCTGATACCAGGTAAATTGTTCCATCTAGAAGGAAACACTCCATCAGTTAGCAAGAAAGCTCTCTCTTATAGCTGTAATCTTTGGGAATTACAGCTTTGAAATACGACTTTTAAACATTAGCTGTCATTTTACAATAACTTCACCCATCAAATCCACTTCTGTTTCCTTCTTCTTGTTTAGAACCGTCTTGAAAAATGAAGACTTATATGTAAAACTCCTTGTTAGGGCATTTTATTTGTATTTATTTATTTTCTCTGCCTTGTTTCTCAGGTCTCCGGGTGACTGTTATTAAAAAATAAAAGCAACGTTATGAAATGACCGAGGGAGACGTTTCAGGGAACAGCTTAACAGGAGCTCATTTTTCATGTGGTAGCCATGGGAATATCCCATTTCATGCAGAAGAGTGCCATGTCACACACGGCGTGTCCCCCAGCACAGGTTGCTCCCTCAAGTGGAATATTTTCCATTCCCACCTCTTAATCTCAATTTGGTGCATGGCTGGTGCTGCTGGGTGAGAAGGGACAGGAGAGGGCACTCTTCTGCTTCCGTTGGGGACAGCCTCTTCTTCCCCACCCTGGGAGTCAGCAGCTGGAAATTCCCTTGTGGGGAGAAATGAGATCATGTTGGTCAAAGGCTTTCAGAGGCAACTGCTGAAGGAATCACCCTGTGCCAAGTGATCCCAATATTGGAGGCAGTTAGCACTTAAAAAGGGGAGGGAAAAAGAGAGAGAAAAAAAAAAAACAAAACTAATCCATTAACCCCAAAGTAATTTTTTTTCTCCTCATCTGGAGTGCTAAAACCAGTGATGCTTTGCAGATGGACTGAGATCTCGTTTCTTCTGCTTATATCCAAGCCTCTGCCAGAAGCTGCTGTAGCAATATTTTAGAATAAATATCCAGGTCTGTCTTGAAGGGGGGATACATTTATTATCTTTGTCATTGCTCTCCTCAAGAAATACATCAGGTCATCCAAAGATTATCCAGTCTGCTCTCCAGAAAGGGAGGATAGAAAGCAGTTCATGCAGACAGAGCACCGGTGTCTTCTCCCACTTGCAGTTTTCAGACTAAACAGGGCAATCCTTTTAGAGAAAGAATTTGTCAGGGAATTTTAAAATAAAAGAACGATGACTTTTGGCAGGGCCGCTATAAATCAGCCATCCTAGAAACCTGAGACATAAGAGATCACGATCCCAAAACATCCCGTCTTTGGCAGTTTCCTTTATCAGTAGTAGCCGAAAAGGCACATACAATGAGGGATCCTATTTGGAGAGCAAAAGCCATCACAGAACCACTGCTAGACAGGCAAGTTGTATTGCAGACCATGTCGTTCCATCTAGAGTTCCTGTTGTTGCTTAGATCGGCGTGGGTGGAGTCCATGCAGCATCATGGCGTTAGGAGAGGTTTGTTGCTGTTGAGCTTACACAGAGGCCGCACGCGTGACAACATGGTTGTACAGTATGCTCTGAAACCTTAGGGAAAGCCACCCTTCAATTAGGAGCACACAAACCCCAAGACTGAACATGTTGGATTGGGGTTGAGCCTCTAATGGCTTTACCTGACAAATCCCTTCATTTCTTCATATTTTTTGTACTCCTTTTCTTCCCCCTGCATCTCAGACCCAGCCCTCCCAGGCAAAGTTGGCTTGCACTTTGTGGAGGTGTGAAGCTTGCCACCCACTGTAGTAGAGCCAGCACTGATAAGCACACGTGTGACACATGGGACAGGTGAGATGTGTTTGAACAAGAGGTGAGATTCCTTTGTGATTTGAGATTCAGGCATTGACTCAGAACTTTCATCTTCTCAAAGCTGCCACCTGCCCTTTTTAAATGGCCTTGGAGCCTCAAGACTTGACAGGAAAATCATTATTTCTGTTGATTACTGTTTGATCACTGTGCACTCTCCTGGGGCTTGAATCACTGGATATAGAGACTGGCACGGGGTCACAGAGCTTTATATCAAAGTGTTTTCCCATCGATGTCCAATTCTTTCCATCTGGAAGGGACACCTTTCTGCTTGTCAGCAGACGTGGTGATGTCCTGCAGGTGGGACCTGGGATGTGGCATCCACGCTCCCCGGTGGTGATGCTGAGCCCATGGCAGCAGTAGCAGGTTGCTTTGCCACTCTTGGGATGGGATCCGTCCTCTGACCTGGTTCCTGCTGTCAGCTCAGGGGTAGGACCACCTTACACAGCTGTTTCGGAGTTACCCTTTAGTGTTATCGGGTCAATTGCTTTCACTTCAGTGTCTCCTTGGGGATTTGCCCTGGATTTCCGTTCCACGCCTCTCGTTAAGCCTCACCTTCACCACTCCACTATTTTATATGAGAAAGTTACTTCTTCTTTTGCAAAACTGCTTCTAATTAAAAGAACCCTTTTGGAATGCGTGTGCCTTTGGTACTTTTATTGAGGGGTGGGATGAGGGGTGGTGGGGAGAAAATGTTTTCAAACCACTTCTGTTATTTTTGGCTAGAAGAAATGGTTTGGTACCTTGCCAGAGTATTCACGATTTAACAGCTCAGGACAGTGAAAATGTAACACAGGCTGAAATTCCACGCTGTTAGTTCTGGGCTATAAAATCTTATAATCCCTCGCTGCTTTTCAGCTCAAACGAAGCTCTCAAATCGTTTACACCCAAAATTTGGTCAGCCTGAAATTTGTGGTGTTCAGTGGTGATAAACTTCCTCCCGGATGAGCTGAAACCCATTGGGGCTGCTGGTTTGTGTGCTTTGGTTGTCCCTGCAGGGTGGGAGCAGCCGTTATTCAGGTCCCACAGGGGTGCTGGTGGCAGTGGGCTGGATCCTACCTCCTGTAAACCCATGCAGCCATTAGAATGGGAGGTGACTGTGGCTTTTCCCTGGCAGGGAAGCAAACCACATGCAGGCAGGTTGGCTGCAGCCCTGCTGGAAAAGGTGAGAGGTGGGAAATCATTGCTTTCCAAGGGCTGGGAGTCAAACTGCTAAGGAAACAACTCTTGTTTTCCTGCTCCTGAAAGGGTTACTGTAAACAATGCAGTGTTAGATAAATACAGGCACCCCCCTGACCGGTGGCATGTAATAACTTAGAGGTATCAATGTACCCATTTTGAAGATGAAAATCCTCACACTGTAGAATTTTGTGAACAAGGCATTATTCTGCAAAATTGCCAGAACACGCAGCAGTACTTTTTTTGAGGTCATTCAGCCCCAAAATGCATCATCCTCTGCTTCCAGCCCTCGCTCTGCTCTGGATACGTTTCCTTCGTACATGTTTTTATGGTTAGGAATGGAGCACGGACATAAACACTGGAATGGATGGGAAATCTGCCATGGCATTTGTAGCCTAAACAATACCAGAGCACACAGACTGACTTCCTGCCCTGCCTTGAGCAGCACAGGCAATGGCTTGACTGAATCAAGCAATCAGGGCTTTCACTGCTGACCCTTTTCCTGCTATTTGTCTCATTTGTTTCCTCTTCTTCCTCCTGTGTTTTTGCTCTAGGGTTATTTATTTTTCTCCTTGCTCCTTTTTTTTTCATTATTTAAGTCTGCCTCTCAGTTTTATATATATATATATATATATATTTATTTTTTTTTTTCCTCCTCTTGCTTTGACAATCATTTTCATTCTGAACCTGCTTTTCCCACAAAATCAAAAGGAACTTTATCTGAACACATTTTTCTTCCTTATTTGTGCACATCCGCCATGCCTTAAGAAAGGGAGTCCTGCTTTGCTGTATTGTTTCTTTGGAAATGCAGGATGTATCCCTCTCTGAGCCCAAGCAGTATGATCACTGAAGCTTTGGTCTGAGCTCCCAGGCCCATGGAGACCTTTGTTAGGTAAAGACCCTCATTAGGTAGAGACCCTCGTTAGGTAGAGACCTTTGTTAGGTAGGCAACTGGTATGTTTACCACTATTCGTTTTCTAGCTAGGGTAAGATTAAGTCATGAGACTGATGATATGAAGTCATTCTGCAGCATTTTCACAGACAAGCATCTCAGCTGCCAACAGGGCTGATGAAGTCATCTGCAAATTCAGAGAGTATTTCCCTATATATGGAAAAAACCCTTCAGTTATCAGCACGTGGTGGAAGAGGAAGCAACCCACGCCCATGGAGTCACTGGTAGGCATGGCTCTGCATTGTGCAACTCTCAGAGGCTGAGGTCAGCAGGCGCAGCACAGCCTGTTTTCGAGGAAAGCAGCCTTGCAGTGACTGAATCAATGACCCTGCTGCTCCTTCTCACTCCTTGATAACACGGGACTGTGTCAGCGCTCACTTTGTGCACTGAGCAGAACGCACGCATAAGGCTGAAGGGCAGTCCTGGAAAAGGGCTGTATAGTGCAGCCCAGGGCCTCGTGCCAGGAGCCATAAAGCACCATACAAACACGGGTAACCTCACCGCAGCCCAGTCAGGCTGGAAAGATAAATATTCCTTTCTTTTTAGCAGGAGAAATTTGAGGCCCAGATGAGCTCTGCCTATGGGACCATGCATAGTCTATGTGCCCAAGTGGCCTCACTTGCAGACGTCCTCAGTGCAGGGCAAAGAAAACACATCTTTCTTGCAAAGCAGCAGGACAGGTTATTTTTGGGTCTCTATAAATTGTCTCTGTTCTCCAGTGCTATTGCTCATACCATACCAGGGGAACACAACTGACCTAATTAAAGTCTCATTCCAACAGAACAAGACTCAACTGGTAAATACAAACTTTAAACAAAAAAAAAATCTTGGGTTCTTTTTGTGTACGTACAAGCTGATCTGCTTGGGATGAACAGCATGGAGGTGGGGGCTGGGAAGAGCAGGGTAATTAGAGTCACCAGGGAAAATGAACTGTGGAAACTGTGGAAACAGGGCAAATTTTCAGATTAATTTGTGGGACAGTAACTGAATCATGCAGGAGACCTTCTCCTCTGGGACAAAACCTTGTGTAACCTGACAGGAATTAGGAAATATTTTATCACCCACAACAGAGGGGACAAGGAAAGGAAGGATTCAGCATTTCAATCCTCCATCCCAGAAAACCCTCCCAGGCAGACAGGTGAAGGTGATGCCATTGATCCACACCACAGGAACAAGGGATGAAGGGAGGAGATACCTAAATTGCATAGAGCAGGTAAGGGTTAACCCAGCTAGCCAGGCTGCTCCAGCCCTTCCTGCTGGGTTTCTTGGTAGGGATCCTGCCCAAACACGTTTCCAGTGGCTCACATCCAGCTCTCACTGATAAGGAGCCAGTGACAGTGAATGAGCAGCAGCACTTCATGGCTCTCCCCATTCCCCACCTCCTTAAGAGCAATTAACACAGCACAAGCACACCTGGGCTGAGCCACCCGCAGGAGCCTTGCTGCTCCCAGGCCAGGAGGAAGGTGCTCTCAGGACATTTCCCCTTTCACTACCTTTTCTCCTACAGAAAACAGCACCTTCAGCAGTTTTAAGCATAAAAACCACAGGGCTTGGCACAGTATTGACCCTTCAGTGAAAGGAGAAACCCTGCCCAAGGTTTAAAGTTTGAGCCAGGGAGTAAACAGGACTCCTCCTCCTGCATCACATGAGCGCAGTCACAGCTGCAAGATAAAAAGCTCATATAGTGAAGCCCAAGCTGTGTGGGAGGAGTGCTGTCAGGCTGTGAGTTCGATGAGGTTCCTTCCAGACCTTTCCCCCATCACTTGGTTGCTCCTCATCACTTTCCTGAGCCTCCTGGTGCTGTAAGTAGTGACTGGTGGACAAGCACCCTGGTACAAAGTGCATTCACAAATGCTAAAAACCATTTTGGGGTGTTCCCATTTTGTTTGCAAGGCTGATAAGCAGGAGTGGGGGGGAGAGAGAAGGGAATCATGGCCCAGGGCAGCCAGCTGAGAGCATTGGCTGCCTGCAGAGACCTTGCACTGTCCTGGTGTTAGTGGGAAGGAATGGGGCTTGGGGAGGGCGTAAAGAAATTTCTGAGGTTTGGAGTGTTTTGTTCTGTTTGCTTTGCTGCAGAGATCCAGAAGCAGGAGCAGCTTTGCTTTTGCTGCAGCAAACTGTCTGGTTGCCTACGTCAGTCATAGGAGCTGTAGTAAACTACTCAGGTACACCCCAAGGTGGTCCTGGGGCCCTTGTAGAAGGAGAGCACCCTCAGCAGGTCTGCTGCTGCATGAAGCAGACCAACACTGCAGCCTTTCCTGTGTGGCAGGAAGCAGCTATCTAACCTACACTCAGGGTGAAGAGCCTTCTCTTCTCATTGCATAAATGCATCTCACACCCTGGCTTTGTTCTGCAGCTATGGGATATGGCCCTACCAGACCTTCAAGAAGCTGGGCATTCCTGGCCCACAGCCTGTGCCATTTTTGGGAACATTCATGGGGTATCGACAGGTGAGTAAGGGCAGCTGCTGCCCCAGGTCTGCTTTAGGTTCTCACTGCTGGTACTGCTTTTCCTGTACTTAAGACATCTATTTTCTCTGTCCTTGCTTCCTTGATGCTTGCAATGGTACAATCATTAAAGCTGGAAAAGACTGCTGAGATCATCCAGTCCAATACTTTCAGATAGGAAGCTCTACAAGTGTGTACAGAGAAATAAAATACACCTTTAGGCTCTGGCTGATCTGAATGAGGTATGTTCTGTCTTTCTCTCCCTTCACAGTTTAAGCTATCAGCTTCCTCCTAGATTTCTAGCCACGATCCAGCAGCTGAAAAGCTTTTGGAAACAAAGGAAGTAAGTGTCCTCCAGGCTGCTGCTTTGGGAGCATTGTGTGCTGAGCATCTGTGCTTTGGGTCAGTGCTCAGCAATCCCTGCCCAGTCACTCTCTGTTCCACAATCTCAAAACTCCAGTGAACAGATTTCTGTTCAACGCTGTAGCGTTTCCCAGTTAGCAAACCTTTCCAAATAACAAGGTGTTAGCCAGCTCCAGGTAACTGCCAGCAAATGCAGGACGAAATGTATTAGCTTCAGCTTCTATGAAAGAGGCATTTTCCTTTTTGTTTGCTGGGCTTACAGCATGGCATGTGCTAACTGGTTTAGGTGATGCATGGCACTGTGTGTTCCGTAAGTTTCACCCTCCCATCTCTACATTACATTTTCAGCTCTGGTTGGCTGGTGGAAGTTGGAAGGGCAGTTCACTTTCTCTGCTCTTTATTCCCTTCAGTGCCAATGTCCCTCAGTGTCTGTGTCTCCCCGGCCTCTGCCGGCAGCTTTGATCGCACTTTCTCAAACTGTTTGTTTCTTGTTTCCTCTTTTGCAGGGGCTCCTGAATTTTGATCAGATGTGCTTTGAAAAATATGGTAAAATCTGGGGGTGAGTTACCATTTGCAGAGCAAAATTCCCTGCAAATCTTCTGTTTGGGGTGCTTCTCTGTCCCAAAATAGAACATTGCCATTGTGTCCCCAGTGCTTTAATGCCAGCAATGACAAGCTGGGGCATGGGAAACATCCAGGATCACTCCTGGAAATGTCTACATCCATCTTTGCAGGGTTCTCCTGCTGGGATTTCAGTACAGTGCAGGGCTGGAATGATTGCAGCCAGTTCTGGAGACTTACACTTGTATAAGCTTTGAGAATAATCTTTTTTTTTTTTTTTTTTTTTTTTTTCTTCCCTCTTTCCTACTCTGGGATCATTCAGAACTCACTGTAGTGGAGTTAGTGACCTCAGGGCCAGGATCTCCCCATCCTCCAACACCCAGCACATCAGCGCAGCCGTGCCTTTATCTCTCAGCTCCAGATGCGTTAGTGTAGGAAGGCACCAATCACTTCCTAACCACGCAGCCTGCCCAGAAAACTCTGCTGCTGGTGTCAAACTGAGCCTCGAGCCTTTGAAGCCACTTTTCTGTCTGTCTGGAACAGAAAGCGAGCTGCAGGCTGCTGCAGTGCGTTTCATCCTGCTCCCTCTTCCCCCAGCACCAGGGCATGAGCTCCCTTTCAGCCTTCTCTCCCTGCTCTGCCCTGGTTCTGTGCAGGCAGGCACAGAGCTCTCAGCATGCTTCTCTTGGGAACCTCTTAAACCCAAGCCAAAGCATCACACAAAATCCATAGGAGCTTTATGAAAACCTAGCACAATTTTTGGGAAGATGAAATGTTCTCAAGCCTCTTGAAGATTGCAGCTTTCCTTGGCCGTGGCTTGAGGCTCCTGCCATTCAGCTTTCAAGTTTTTTGATTGGAAAATAGAAAAAACAGATGAGTTTTTCCCCCTCTCATTGCCTCATAGGCCACGCAGGGAGATCTCTTTCCCCCACAGGTAGGCTGTTTGGGGGGGTTTATTGACTCCAGCCACCAGTTGCTAAAGCTGCCTTTTATCTGAATGCACACTGCTATGAAAATCCTTCTGCAACAGCACAGTCGATGGTTAGAAGTGCTCATGCTGTCTGTGTTTGGCCCTGTCCTTTTTTCCCTCATCTCCTCTTTTACTGCATAATAAAACTGTTTCTCATCCCCTTGGCTGCTTTGTCAGAGGGGACGCAGCTGCGTGGACCTTGCGGGCTGCAGTGGTCCATGCACAGAGCAGCAGACTGCTTCTGTTCTGCGTGACTGTGAGCAATGCACTGACCATGACTTTCTCTTGGCTTAGGATTTTTGATGGCAGGCAGCCCATAATGGCTATTCTGGACCCCGGGCTCATCAAAACCATCTTGGTGAAGGAGTGCTATAGCACTTTTACCAATCGCAGGGTGGGTATCCGTTCTTCCCTCTTGGGTCAGAGATCATGCACCAAGGAATGAAAAGTTTCTTCTACTTCCGAGTCTCTCTGGGCCCTTCAGCAAGCAGCTGCTCTCTGTCATGCCCTGATTTATCGACAGTATTGCCAATGAAACTCTGCTGGAGCAGTGGGGAGGCCAGTCTGGCTGGAACATCAGCCTAGGTTCGCAGTGGAATTGATGTCCTGTCCACATCTTACGCTTTCGTTTCCATTTCTGTTTGCTGGTAGAGGTAGAGCTGCTATGAATTCAGGGGCCAGGTCAACACTCTGTTGTTGTTAGTTGTGGTGGGCTTTTTGCTTTTTTTGTTGCTGTTGTTGTTGTTTTTCCACTGCTATATTGTTAAAGGGATCTGGGAACCTTCGCCTGTTGCCCTGCATAACCATGTCACTTTTGCCGTAAAATTTTGCCTTTACAGGTCTTTGGTCTGAGTGGGAGACTGGAGTCAGCTGTTAGCATGGCTGTGGATGACCAGTGGAAAAGGATTCGCACTGTGTTGTCCCCAACATTCACCAGCGGGAAGCTGAAAGAGGTAAAGAAAAGCACTGACTGAGGTTGGAAGTAATACCTTCCCCATGCCCTCCTCCTCTCTCCTCCAGAAGCTGTAGACTTGATCACTGTGGCTTGGCAAGTTGCAGGTGGCCATGAAGAGTTGACCAGCCTTGCTTACAGGGTATGAAGGAGTCAATTTCTTCTGCTTTGTTTTGCGTTTCAGATGTTCCCTATCATTGAGAGCTATGGTGAAAAATTAGTGAAAAACATTGAGAAGAAAGTGGCTAACGAAGAGCTCTTGGACATGAAGAAGTAAGTAACCATGTGGGGCGGAAACAAACGTGTCTGTACTCAATGTGGCCATGGAGCCATTTGGAAAGCCATTTTGGAAAGTCATAGATGTGGATTTTGTTGTCATTTTCACAATCTCTTTTTACCGATGAGAATCAGGATGCTATCTTGGTTAACCTGTACCACGGTCCAGTGCTTTCCAACGATAGCCTAGGTTTTTTACACTGAGAAAAACCAGGGGGATGAATGCAAATGGGGGAACTTTGGGAAAATGCAGTGGTGGCTACGGTCGAATTGGGACAGGAGCTGCTGTGTTAGGAGTCTGCACTGAGTCCTTGGTTAAAAGAGTTTCCCTCTCAGGGATTTCTCCTAGACAGGCTGTTATTCATTACTCTGGGTTTGTTCCATTCACTCTCTTTTATTCTCTACACAGCATTTTTGGAGCCTACAGCATGGATGTGGTGGCCAGCACTTCTTTCAGTGTGGATGTTGACTCCATGAGCAAACCCAATGACCCCTTTGTCACCAACATTAGGAAATTTCTCAAGTTCAGTTTCCTAAGCCCATTATTGATGTTCATAGGTATGACACTCCTCATCTTATAAAGCCTTGAATTGGTCACAAGTGGTGACCACCTGCATTTCCTTTTAGCTCCCTTATCTCAGAGTCCACTTTGCTATTTGGGGGGAGCACTTTGCAGAATCCGATTCACCCCCCCAGGTCTATAGAAGTATTTCCCCAGGGAAATCAAGGTCAAGTTTTGTGCAGCTCTTGTGGGTCTTTGCTGCAGCCTCATACATGCAGAGATCCTGTTTGCCATGAAGAACTTGTGCTTCATACCACAGAGAGCTGCACTCAGTGCAGAACTGAGGGCATATCGTGATATGAGATCAGGAGACTGAAAGAGCTGAAGGCAGGGAAAAGCAATCTGTTGGGTATAGGTATAGATTTGTCCCACTTCTTTCTGTTAGTTTGGGGAGCCTTGCTCTAAATCCATGCATGTTCTTTTCTCACCTTCTAGTGTTGTTCCCCTTCATGATCCCAGTGCTGGAAAAGATGAATGTGACGCTGTTATCTAATGAAGTCATGGACTTCTTTGATGTCTTCTTCATGAAAATGAAGAAGGAACGGGAAAAAGGGTACCACATGGTGAGTACCCAGGTGGCCTTTTCTTTTCACTGTGCTGTTCTGAGCAGAGGTGGAACCTGGTCATGTCTTCAGAAGCTACGGTGGATTTATTTCCTTCTCTCTGTAGTGGCTCCCAGCTCATTAAATGTGGGGAGGACCAGAAGCATGCTCTACCTGGGCTTCCACATGGGGAAAGTCAATGCAGTCATCTGGTCTGAATCTCCAAGTGCTCTGAAGTTGTGGGGCTGGGTGCAGCAGGTCCCTCAGCATAGAGCTTGCACTGGACAAGATTTGGTTCCTCCCTCCCCTATCTTCTCTGACTGCCTCTGTTCCTCCCCAGGACCGAGTGGACTTCCTGCAGCTGATGATTGACTCACAGAGCTCACAGGATGGCTCCAAGTCTGCTGGGGAGAAGGGCTTATACAAATGTATGTCTTGAGATCTGTCCTCCTCTCAGCAGAGAGCAGATGGTTCTAGTTAAAGAGAGGATGTGGGAGAAGACTGTAGTCTTTTATTCTATGGGAGTCTCAAGGTTGCAATAGCAGGGCCATAATAATGCTTATTGCATATGAGTCGTATCTTATTATATCTCATTTCCCAGGATAAATCCCAAGGGCTGTTTATCCAACAAAGAGCAAAGTCCTCTCTGAAGGCCAGTGATGTTGGCTGTGCTTTGTAAAGCACACAAAGCCCATATGTTGCATGCACCTTCCTCATCTACAAGCTCACCTCTGTTGCTCATCCTAGGTAAACTGTTGGATTCGAAAAATAATGGATCAGCCAAGGCAAAGCCCAGTTCATCAGCATCTATCTAGGCAGGAAGCTTGTTAACTTGTGATCTGCAAGGACAGGATATTTGGATGTTGCCCCACGCTGCAGCCTGCATCCTGGCTGCAGTACCAGTGTGGAATTCTGTACCATCTCTATTACTGCTGCCACAGGGCTACTGATCCCTCAGCAGTATCTGGCTGAACTCAGAGCCCAGAGGAGCTGCTTGGCATCTCCTCACCTCTAATTTTTCCCAGCACGTGCCCATATTTTGTTTTTTGCCCAGGAAGCACGCTTCAAGGAGATAACAGATTTTCTAGATGAGGATCAGGCTATGCTGAGCTTCACCAGTTTAATTCTGCTTTCAAAGGCAGTGAACTAAGACTGCCAAACTTGACAGTGGTTCTCTGGCTTCACACCAGTGCCAGGCTGCTGACCGTGTTGCCAGAGGCTGCCAGTCCATGTCAGCTGGACAGGTCCTCTATCAGGTATTAGGTAGTTGTCATCCAGGTAATGCTGTTGATAAGTAGGATCTTGGATTCCTGAAGGTTAATCACTTTTGTGCTGTAGATTTCAGCTTCTTACATGTCTTTGTGCCTCTTCTCAGCATTAAGTGATGAGGAGATTCTGGCCCAGGCTCTTACCTTTGTCTTTGCTGGTTATGAAACCACCAGCTCCACCCTCAGCTACGTCTCCTATCACCTGGCCATGCACCCTGATGTGCAGAAGCGACTCCAGGATGAGATCGATGCAAACTTGCCCAACAAGGTGAGTGGTGAGATGCTGGGGTCATTCCCACCTGCACCTTGGAAACCCTGCAGGGCTGAAGCCCCGTGTTTGCAGCCATTTTGCAAGTCTTCCTCTCCCCCACATCCCCAGGCTGCTCCTACATACGATGCAGTTATGCAGATGGACTACCTGGACATGGTGGTGAATGAATCCCTGCGGCTGTACCCTGCTGGGGGGCGGATTGATCGGATCTGCAAGAAGACAGTGGAGTTCAATGGGGTGACCATCCCAGAGGGCATGGTGGTCATGATCCCAATCTATGTGCTTCACCATGACCCGGCATACTGGCCCAAGCCAGAGGAATTCAGGCCTGAGAGGTGAGGACCAGGTGGGGGACAGCTGCACGTTTAACATGATTCCTGGCAGGGGACATGGCAGAGAAAGCGGGGAATGCGTGATTATAACATTAAATTAGGCATTTATCAATGTCTGACATCTAGTCCCAGCATTACTGCGAGGGGAGTTTTATGATCTACATCCATAAACTGTGCATGGAATTTAATTAACTGCATTGAAGGAAGCGACAGTGAGAGCAGCTCCCAGCAGCTGTAACGTTGAGGGGTTTATGGTGAGATATTAAAACGAGAGCCATTGGGTGACTGGCATAACGCCATGCAAATCAGCAATGGAAGGGCAAAGATGGGTAGGAGATAAAACCTAATTTTTCAACTCCAGTTATGAAATAATTTCTGTATAGGAGGCTCTGTTAGCCCCTGAAAAATGAGGCAACAGCCCAAGGCAGACTTGGGACATCTTTAGCTGGCCAAGAAGACATTGAGGGCTGGCCCAGAAGTCTGTGCCCTTGATGCTAACTCCAGTATGCAGATTTGTTTGCTTTTGAGACATAGCATGGCAGAGGCATCATGAAAAGCTTAGGGGTGGAGATGGGTCCTGCTGGGATCACCACAAACCACCAGGACCCAGGAACACTGCCTTGGCTGCAGCCACTCCAATGGGAGAACTCTGGCAATGGGCATGTTGCACCTCAGTTATTCCAGCAGTTTAATCCTTACACCAGGTGACAAATGGAAAGGGCAGATGGGCATGGACTCTTCAGGAATGGCTTACCTCACTGGGAGTTCATCAGAGGGTTGTGTTGGTGTCTCAGTAGTGAGGTACTTCACTGCTGACTTAATGTGGCCAGACCTCAAGCACTGGGAGTGAAAGGCTTTCTGACATGAAAACCAACTGATCACTAAGAAGTATTACTAAAATGCTCAGTGGCGAATTCCTCTGTGAAGCTGATTGTTCTTCCCTGTTTTTCATGATGAGGAGAGGAATGGCTGACGTGTCTCAAAAGCAACCCTCCCTTTAGTCACGCAGGGGGGGGATGTCTTTGTGTTCTCTCTGTCCTTTGATCTGAAAGGAAGACGTGAAGCTGTAGACCTGTGCGTTTCAGGGTTTGAAATTTGGGCTCAGCTTAGAGGGAGCTCTGAGAAAAGAGTAGTTATGAAATCGTTAGCATATTTCTGGTCTTCACCTGATGCACCTGGAGATTCACGGCCACCTCCAAACAGCTGGATAAAAACAGAGGAGTAAGGTGTCTGTTGGGACAGGAAAAAGGGTCTTGGCTGCATTCTTTTCATATGCATGGAATCGCAAAAAGCTTTTGCCTTCCCAGACCCCTCATTGCTTCAAATCTGAAAGCTGACATATCCCGGAACGACAGTTCTTTCCAATCTTATTCATTTATGTTTTCTGTAATCAGGTTTAGTAAAGAAAACAGAGAGAACATTGACCCCTACACCTACCTGCCATTTGGGGCCGGCCCCAGAAACTGCATCGGAATGAGATTTGCTCTCCTCGTCGTTAAAGTGGCTGTGGTTGCCCTTCTACAGAACTTCTCTTTCAGACCCTGCAAAGACACTCCGGTGAGAATACGGGATGATGTGTCATTATCTGTGCTCTGTTCCCACTGGGATGATCCTCCGTGCTCTCTTTTGTCTGCGTCTCAGGACAAGTAGGGATCTGACTCACTTACACATTAAATCCCTCTCATCCCCAAGATACCTATAACTTCAGGACCACTGAAGCTTGTCTGTGGGTTTGGGTTTTGCTGTTTCACGCAGAGACCAGGGAGGAAGATTTCACTGAGGATTAGAGAGGCGTGTGGGAATATCTGCATTTAAATGCTCTCAGTTGTTTTAAATGCTTCAGCACAACTTACTGATACTTTTTTTTTTTTTTTCCAGCCTCTAGAGAGGCAGATTAAATGTTGGTGGGATGCATCAGGCTCAAATCCCTGAAGTGTTCTGCTTTGCTTTGGGTGCAATTAAGCACTGGGGTGCTTTCTGCCTGCTGTGCCCTGCTGGTCTGTCCTGACCCAGCTTAGGCACAGCAGATCTCCTCCCCAGCCCGCTCCAGGGCTGTGTTTTGCAGCATAAACACGGCCAGCAGCAGTGAGGCCCTGAGACAGCAGAACACATCTCTTATGGGCCACCAGGCAGCCTCTAAAGCAGAACAGTTTTTGAGCAAATATGATCTGAGCTAAATTTGAAGTGGTGGCCCTCTCCTGCTTTCAGGCTATGCAGGCTGAAGGGCGCAGAGGTGAAGCAGGAGCAAGTTCCCTCCTTCCCACCCATTTTTGGGTTTGCATGGGCTCCCACACTGTGCTGGTGGGAACAGCTGTGCAGAACAGAGCTGCTCAATGCTGAAGCAATGCGATGACTGCTAGGAATTACCCATCAGCATGTCCTGAACACATGGCACCTCCCTGTGATGCAGACAGCTCACAGTCTTCTACTGCTGCTCCTAGCTGTGAGCACTGGGTGCCCAGCCCTGACGTGCTTTGCTGCACCACCTGCCACCAAAGGTCATGCCATTAATGTGTTTTGCTCACTAGGTGAGCTTGGAGATTGAAACAGAGGGAGCACAAGTGTATTCAAAGGACGTTTGCTGTATGAAACAAAAATACTCATAGAATTATTACTTGGCACAAGTGCTCGGCTGGAATCTCTGCAGGTTCAGATTGCTACTCAACTGCTAACCTGGAGGTGAAAGACTGTAATAGTCCATTAACAATGCAGTGACCTATCCACCCTCCTCCAAGTCTAATGACATTTTTCTAGTCCTCTGCAATCCATAAAATTGATTATTTTTATAACTGCCTTTAATTAAAGGGAGGCAAGTTAAATATGTATTGTATTATTGGTGGCCATAGGTTTATGGGGCTCTTTCAGGCTCATCTTCAGAAAGTGTCATGTATGTTGGATCAGAGGGGGAGGGAAAGATTCACCTGAGAACATCCTTTTGGAATATATGTATGGATGTCTCTGCCTCCTCACACCCCCACTGATGGTACACTGGGCTCAGAGCCATGTTGCTGAGATTTCCTGAGGCTCACTGGGATGTGGGGCTTTTAGGGCAGCATGTAGGGCTGGGGGAGCACTGTCTTTGTCCTGATGGGGAGAAGAACAGCTGGGGCATGAGCAGCATGTCCTACAAGTTGCCTCCCTCCATCACCAGTTTCCAGAGTGTTATAGTGAGATTTCCACCCCAGCAGAGCTCAGCACTTTTCTGTGTAACACTTGTTCCTTTAGACTGATCCCAAATATCTCTCTTCATTTCTTCCTTCCCAGAGAGCTTATTGCTCCTCCTGCTCCCATTACAGCCTCACTGCCCTTCGTGGTGACACATTTTGGCATTAAACAAAATGGCACCAGTGCCCCTCTTTGGCTTCTGCTCCCTGGATGGATTCTGGCTGCTTTTGCCTCATTTCAGTAGCGTGCTGAGCTCCTCTTACAGCCCCAGGTGGATGCTGGCATTCACTAACCACTTGGTTCAAGAGCTGAGGGCTGCTATCCCCCAGCTCACAGCTGTTTTATGTGCACAGCAGTGATAGCTCTGCAATAAACACAGCTGTAAAGCCAGGCGGTGCGCTGCACACAAGGGGTGGCTGAGATGCGTGTGGGCTGGAGGGGTGTTTTCTATGACGTCAAAGTCCTTTTGCCCATCTTGAATGGCACTTCTGTGTGCTGTTTGTTTCTTTTTTCCTCAAGATCCCCCTGGTTCTGGACACAAAAGGTTTCATGCAGCCAAAGAAGCCTATTGTCTTGAAGATGGTCCCCAGAGCCCATGGCGATCTGCAGAACTGAAGGAGCTGTTCAGAGACTTTCAATCAATGGTGCTTTCCCTGCCCAACTCTGGAAAAGAGATGCAGATTGACGCTTGCACTCTTGAAATGTCAGTGATGCAAATCCCTATTTTGACATGGGGCGTTAGGGGTTTGGCCTAGCATAATTAAAAGAGCATTATCCTAATGAAAATTCCTTGGCCTCAGATCCTGCTGTCCCAGACCACAATAGGCATTTTGCAAGACCATTTGCGCTCAGGTTATTTGGGTGTTTTTTTTTCCTCTCCCTCTGAAGAGGCACTTTGCTCAGCAATTTGATTCCAGACACTGTCAGTCTCTTCTGGCAGTGTAATTTAAATCAAGATAGGGGGAGCGAATAGCACATAGTTAAGTAATGCTACCATTGCTCCTGCTTCTACTGCCTGCTGGGCAGCTCTGTGTATCTTCTGGTTTTATTCTCCTGGGGATGTGGGTTTTGTCCAGGGCTATTTCCTCAGCTATGTGCTCTGACCCTGACAAGTGTTCAAGTGGTCATGTCCTCGCAGGGATGAATGTCTGTCGTAAATTTTCTGATACTGATTTATTTAGATTTTCTTGGGATTTCATGCGTGATTCAGATTGCAGACGAGTTAACTGGTGGAGCCCAGAGACAAGCAGTTGCCCCTAATGACTGGAGCTTTGTGGAGTGAGAGAGAAGTGCCCTGCGTGTTTTGCTGCTTGTTTGCTTGTTTCACCCCAGGCACACAGCTGTCTCTCGCACTAGTGACTGTCAGTATAGGCAACATCTACTGCACTGCCACTGTGACACCTTTTAGTCTCTGACGTGCATTAGGCCACCGTAGGACAGAATTAACTGAATTAATGATGGCACAGGGTGCAGCACTGAGAGCCTTCAGATGTCCTGGACAGCCCTGGTCTAGCAGAAAAATGTTGCTTTTGGCTTTTGAGGACAGGGAAGTCTTCCCCATCCTTTGTCCTTGTTTCATGTTCTAGAGGACGTAATGCTCTGTGCTGTCCCGTCTCCTTCAAGCTGCTGATGAGAAGCTAATCACAATAAAATGCTCACTGCCTCTTTCACATAAAATTGAAATCAGTCTCTTGCTTCTGCTCTGTCCTCTGTATACAGATGAATCTACCTGTAGGTCTCAGAAGCTTTTGGCCACAAAATGATGTGGTCCCATCACTGCTCCTAGCAGGGCTTCCTCATTCCTTAGGAGCAATCTTCAAAGCATCTCTGCCTCAAAAATCAGCACTACTTAACGGATACAGAAGCCAACTTTTGCAGCTTGTTTTTTTCACCATGTTATCTCAAGACAAATTGCTGGAGGTGCTGGCTTGCTTGTCTCAGCTGGACATTTGTCTTGCTGTGAGAGCAGAGAGCTCTGATTCCTGTGCCTGCTCCATGCTGCAGACCAGCTGGCTCCACACAGAGTTCTAAGTGCTTTCCATGATCTCTCATGCACCTGCTCCAGAGCACCCTTTCACAGCCGGATCTGTTCTACTTCCAATCTGTTGTAGTTCAGGGCTGGGTGAGATACTTGCACCTGTCCCAGTCACTACTGTGTGTAATCAATGCTGCTTGGATTCCTGAGGGATGAAAACTCACAGGCTCACATAATGGCAAGGGTTGGAAGGGACCTGAAGGATCATGAAGCTCCAACCCCCCCCCCCACCACAGGCAGGGCCACCAACCTCCACATTTAATACTAGACCAGGCTGCCCATTAAGGGCGTGAACAGGCAGAGCAGAGCCAGCTCCTGCAGGGCTGAATGCTGGCTGCCCTGTGCTCTGTTCCTATGCCTGCTCTTACATGCAGGAGCCAGGCATAAATTTGGGGAATCCAGCTGTCATAGTGAAAGCACATCCATTCCAAAGCTCTCCTGTATGTGGTGTCTGTGTACCATTGCTGGATGGCTAAGGAAAGGACCATTTAATCATGCTGGTTAGGTGCTACCCCATCCAATCTCAGCAGATAGGCAGCAGCATCCTTACAGCTGATCCATTTGGATGCTGCAGTGTGTGTGAAAACTCATTATATCCCCAATGAATGTAAGGTGTTGGCTTGTGTGCACTGTCAGTAGTAAGAGCTCATTCTAGAGGTGTTCCATTTAAGATGCTCAGTCCAAAATCATAGAATCCTTAAGGCTGGAAGAGATCTCTAAGATCAAGTCCAACTGACAACCCACCCCCACCACAACACCCAGCCATATCCCTCAGTGTCACAACCATATGATTCTTTAACACCTCCAGGGACAGTGGCTCCACCACTCCTCTGGGCATTCCAACACTTGAAATAAGTGACAGAGCAGAGCGATTGGTGGTGTGAAGTGGTCTCCAGTGCAAAAATGGGCTTAGGAACTTCAGTCACTAGAGAGCAGTTGTTCTCCTTTCTATATTGCTTTTCTGTTCTGATATATTGTTATTATAGTTAGATTGTATGTATATTATTATATACTGTTCTTTTATTTCTTTCTATATTTTATATTTTCTTTTTATATTTTTGAGGCGTTTAGTCAAAAACCCCCAGAGACACATAAAAGCCTTTCTGCAGTGGATTAAATTCCCCAGTGAAAGTCATCCTTGCCTGAAAGGGTAAGGAAGAGCAAGGCTGTTTCCCTTGAGAGTCAACGATGAGCTGCGAGGGAGGGCGAGAAAATTCAGCTTCCCCCTCTGCCTTTGTGAGCTGCAGCAGCACATTGCCCTTCTAGACTTTGCACAAAGGCAAGAGTTCATCTTCACTTTCAGATGTTACCATCCCCCCTTTCAAAGCCATGGCACTGTGTTTGACTGCGGCCACGACAGCACATCTCCAGGGAGAACAGCAAAACACAGAGGCGGTCAGAAACCTGGGAACAAACAGCAGCCAAGCAACTCCGCCGCCGCAGCGGGTGACAAAAAAGGGGCACGGGAAATCCCAAGGGTTGCTTGGAGGGGTGACCGAGGAGATGAGGGTGATGAAGTAACGCACAGCGTTGCAGGTCAGGGAGGCATTAATGACCTGACCAGGATAAAGGCTGTAGCTTGATCAGTGGCGGTGATGGAAGTCACGAGCCATGCGAGAAGGGTTTTGCCTTCTTGCTCCGTGCCCGTATTGGAATTAATCACTTGCACACAAATGTCAACACTGCAGAAAATATCCTTTGGGATAATCTCTCTCATAAAGCCGCTTAACATTTTAGTAATAAACAGTTCACTTCCAGGTGTCAAAGGATTGCAGCCTCTCTCATCTCTGTTCAAAGCATCTCCGTCTGCCGGCACCCAGCATTTCTTCCCTGCTCCAACCAAGCGTAGGAGCATGGATTTGCCTGCCTGGATCCTGCCCTCAAGCTGGTGGCACTCTGCCTTTATCTCCAGGCGTCTGCGATGGGTTCTGGCAAGAGACAAAGCAACACTGAGGCGTGCCAAATCCCAGCTCCATTTTGCTGAATTTGGGCACCTTTAAGAACAGTGAGAGCACCTCTTTGCTGTTTCACACTTGGGCTTATAGGAAGCTTCAGGCAGTGAAGGTGATCTCCCTCCTGCCTTCACAGAGATGAGGTTTCCAGCAACACTGTGCCTCAGTTTACTTGTAAGCACGTAACAAATTGTTTCTGACTAAGCAATGGTGAGATACGTGAAGCGTGTCTGCTTTTGTGTCACGCTTTGATTCAGATCCCAACGAGGTCAAAGAGTGATCAAGTGGGTTTCCTTTTGGATGGTACTCAACCAGAAGTGCTTCAGGAGCTTATCTAATGTGCTCCAGCTGCTGATGGCTCAAAGCAAGTCCCCTGCTCCCCTGAAATTCGTAAACGATCTCTATATGGCCCTCAGCAACAATGCCTTTGATCTTGTTTCCTCCTCTCATAGCACAGTGCTGCTTCCTAACGCAAACACAGCGTAGCAACAACTCCTGCAAATCTCTTATTGATCTAAGGAGAGCTCACCACAGAGCTGCAACATCCAGTCCCAGCCCCATTCACTCGTTTTTCAATCCTTTAGGCTGTTTCTGAGCAAGAGCACCCACTGCAATTCATATGGTGCTTGAAGTCACATCACTGCTGGGCTTACCATGTGCTGCAGTGCCTTGCTGGCTCCAGGTGCCCTTCTCCAGCTGAACCATGTCCCCATCCAGTCCCTGCTGGGGGAACACCACCTGCCACCATTTGCAGCTGCTCAGAACATCCCATACCCAACCCAGGCTGGTGTTGGGCTGCCCACACGAGTGCTGTTTGGGATGTGCTGCTGCAGCGAGGCAGCCCTCCAGACAGCCCCACCAAACACTCGATTCAGGTAAAATCAATGGCATAATTAGCCCACAGAGTCTGCCCAAAGGTCAAGAAGCAGCGATTTTTTTCTTGCCGCAGCTTTTGTCACAAGGATTGCAAGCAAAGGCACTTCAGCAGGTGGGTTATAAAAGTGTTATGACTGCTGGTATTAAGCTGACAGACTAATGTGACAAGTGCTTAACAAGGTCTCCTAAAATAGAGAGGTAAATGCTTTGCAGCGCCGGTTGCTCGGACAACTCCGACACGAACCGGTGGCACCAACCACATGGACAGCAAAGCACAGGAGCAGCAGGGAGGAGGAAGAGGAGGATGGGAGGAAGAGGACAGGACCAGGTAGGGGAATCCTCCTCACCCCCAGTTCTATCCCTTGACCTCAAATTTGTCCTCCAGCTACTCCCCCCCTCCCCACTGCACAGCTCTGTGCTGCTCCCCGTGTGCCATCTGCAGTGAGAGAGGACACAGAGATGGCTCTGTGTGCATGGATCCATGTCTGCCCCTCCAATCCCGCAAGTGTTTGTACTCTACCAGCTGGACACACAGCACCCCACGGGCTCTCATTGCACCAGCACTCAGATCTCTCATTTTGAAGCCCAGCATCCCTATTCCCCCCCAGAGTGAAGGCAAACAGCCAGGATGCTGCCATGGTGGATTCAAGGTTTCAAGTCGAACAGCAGTCATTTAACCACTCTTTTAAAGTTCGTATCATTTGAATGTCATATGTCAAACTGAGGCTACTTCCACTAAAGGCAAATAGATATTTATTCCCCTCTCAGCTGGCCAGCAGACTGATATTCATTATTGAAGGATTGCAGCTGCTGGGGATTGAAATTACCTGTAGGAGTGCATCGAGCAAAGCCTTCCACCTCTTTAAGGGTTATTCCCTGTAATACCAGCTCATGCATTTTAGCTCAGGCTCATTTTATAGCTGCTGTGGGTCTGCAGTACCTTTTTCCTGTGGCTGCACAAGGTGAGGCATAGGGGTTTGGAGCATTTCCTCTCAGATGCTGTTGCTACTCCATTTTTCATGGTTTCTCTCAGGCTTAGACCACCATGTGCCCGCTGCTGAGGTTGGTGATGGAATTGCTCCTCTGCTTGGCCTTGAGGCTGTGACCCAAAACATCACCACTGCAATTCCCCAGGGGCACTGCAAATCCTCTTCCTGGGGAGTCTCTGCATAAGAGACTTATGCCTCTGTCTTGTAGCACATCGTGCACATAAAATATTCAATTGGCTGCGCAGAAGTTTAGGGACAAAACCAAAGACAACAGAGATGATCAGATTAGTTTGCGTTTAGACATTGCCTTGAACTTCACAGAGCAATTTACACCTGCGTGATGGACTGTGGAGTTATATTGAGTCAGACCAGGAGCATTTTACAGCCACTTTGCATAAGCATAAATGATAGCATAAGGTGCAAAGGAAACAGCCAGCCAGACAATTACATGGCATCTTCACATGCCTTATTAATCCTCATTACAGCCTTCTGTGCTGAGGCTCAGTATCTTCCTTTCCCCTGTGAGGACAGGTGAGGCCGTGGAGCCAATGCAGCCGTCTGCCAAAGGAACAGCGCCTGGCTGCTGGGAGCAGTGCCCTTGTCCTGGGGAACTGTGTGCCCTCTGCATGAGGAGCATCTTGCTGCAGTAGGGATGGAAAACATGACTGGCTTCTGAGCAATGTGTGATGCTCAACCATATGTCTGTCTTTTTGTCTATTTTGGTGGGGGTTTTACTGCTGTTGGAGCGGGGCCTGCAGAGGGCACGGGGATGCTCAGAGGTTGGAGCACCCCTACAATGGGGACAAGCTGAGATCTGGGGGTGTGCAACCTGGGGAAGAGAAGGGGAGACCTGGGGAGACCTAACTGTGGCCTTCCCGTGCCTAAAGGGAGCTGATAAACAGGAGAGTGACTTTTTATGCAGTCTGATGTTGATATGACAGTGGGGATGGTTTTAAACTAAAAGAGGGGAGATTTAGGTTGGATGTTAGGGGGAAATGGTTCACACAGAGGGAACTTCTGCCTGTCCCTGGAGCCACCAAAGGTCATGGATGGGCCCTGGGCATTGAACTATTGAATTGAACTATTGAATGAAACACTGAACATAAACTATGGGGGGCAGGCAGCCCATGGCAGAGGTGGGGCTGTGGGGCTGTGAGGTTCCTTCCACACAATCGTTCCGGGATTCCATGGTGGAATCTACTATCTTTAAGGACCCTTCCAATACAAACCCAAGCCATTTTATGGTTTGGTTTGGTTTGGTTTGGTTTGTTCTTACATTCCTTCCAATCCAAACACTCTATGAGATTGTGATTATTGTTCACTGCAGTTCTCCCATTAGGTGTGATTCAGAAATTCCTTAAGAGGCAACAGCTCCACATCACTCCCATAGCTCTGGTCCCATTTCCCATTCAGAGCCTGTTGCTTACAAGCTGGTGGACCTGAACCCTTCCAGCAAAAGCTGACAAGAGAGACCTGAGCTCTGCAGGCAGGTGACAGCCTGAACAGTCAGACCAGCTTTCCACAGTTGGGAGAATGGCTATCTGATGTTCTTTCTGGGAATCTTATTAATGTTATCTGATTATTTCATAATAGATATAACACATGCGTGAGCGCTGACAGGCTGTAATTGGGCCTTGCCAGGGAATTACTCATATTTTTCATTCTTGAAGGAACTAGCAGCACATTCGGTTACACTAACGACCTCATTTGTGTGGATTCCATTCACTTTATGTGTCTCGCTCTTGAGGTATTATAGTGAGGGCAATGATTTCTCACTTGAAGTAAACGTCACAGTCTCGAGGCAGGTGCTCTCCTCTCCTTTGGATGCTGCTCAGGGATGAGCTCATTGTGCTCTGCTGAAAGGAGAGAAAGGAGGCTATAGCCAGCTGAAGCAGCAGGATGAGAGGTCATAGCCATGAGCTCCGGGGCTTATGCTGCACCAGGAGAGGTTCAGGTTGGTTATTAGGAGAAATATAATCTCTGAAAGAGTGGTGGTGCATTGGTAATGCTGCCCAGGGAGGCAGTGGCGACACCTGGAGGTGTTCAAGAACCATGTGGATGTGGCACTGATGGACATGGTTTGTTGTCATGGTGGGGTGAATTGGGGTTGGACTTGGTGATCTTAGAGGTTTTCTCCAACCTTAATTACTCTATGAATACGGATCTCTCTGAACTGAAGGAAGTATCTGTGGATGTTTTGCCAGTCCTTCCTGCCTACTTAGAAACCCTTCTTTGGGCCTTTTTAGGTGATTTGCAAAGAAGCCTAAGAAGCAGAGCATCTACCCAAGCTCTCAGCCAATAGGTTTTTTTAACTCTCCGTGGCTTATAACTCCACTGATAATTTCAGCCATGGAGAACCTTTTCCCCGCTACGCTTACAATTGTGCCCTTTTGTGTGCATATCAAAGCACAAGCAGCACATCCTCGTCAATAAAAGTCCTTTCTAATTCCTTTTTATCCTCCCCAGGGGAGTGCTCAGAGCCCTGTGGAACCCTGAACAACCCTTTAATTCCTCCCTCCCCGTCCCCATGCCGCTTGGGGCCTCTGCTGCAGCCACTGTGACAAGCACTGCTCCTTCATCAGGCAGAGCAGTGGCTGTGAATGACACAAAGCATCACCTGCCCACGGGGACCCAGTGCCCCGGCTGCTTCTGCAACGTTATCAGAAACATTTCCGCACATTTGTTTGTAAAATGTCTTTATCCAGCCAAGAGAAATGTCCCTTGAAGTCAACTAACCAAATAAATAAATAACAGCCAGAGACAATGCAGGGAAAAAAGAGAGAGAGAGAGAAAAAAAAAAAAAAAAAGAGTTTCTAGGGGGAAAGAAGTGATGGATTGGAAGAGATTTGAGGCTGTTGCGATGTGCAGCTCAGCGCACAGTGTGACAAGAGAGTCTGCGTCGCGCCGCTTCCCAGCCTTCCATTTTAAATGAAGTCTTAGCAATGCTGATTTGAAAGTGTTGGAGAGGGGAAGCAGTACAGACAGATGTGAGGGGTCAAAATTATATCAAAATTGGAGGTTTTTTTCCTAATACAGCGGCTGAGAGCCTTGTCGGAATAAAGCTCCTTGAGTGGGGTGCAGAAGATGGAGCTGCTGGGAGTTTTTGGTGTGTTTGTGCATAAATGAGGGACGTGTTTTGGTGTCATGGTGGGGATGGATGGGGGTTGGGCTTGGTGATTGTAGAGATCTTTTCCAACCTTAATGAGTCTGTGATGCTGTGGTTCAAAATCTGAGCAAAGACAGTAATGATTTCCCTTTTAACCACAACAATAGGAAGCAATGGGAATCCTGACCCAAAAGTTTTTTGCTTTCCAGGAGCATCCTTGAGAAGTCTGTGGAGACCCAGGGAAAAGAGCTGATTAATACCGCTATTAATGAAAATAAACGCAGCATAAAATTCCAAGTACCACAACTGCTTCCCAAAGCATCCAGGAGTGAGGGACAGCAGCAAATGCAATAAAGCAGAAATTCACTACGACTGTCAAGGGATAATGTTCCCTAACTCAGAGCCAGGCCTGTAAGTGAGAACATACCATCCATAGCAAAGCAGTCTGCGACCTTCAAGTGCTCATGTGGATGGAAAGTGATCTCTGAAAAGCAGCCCTGAATGCTGCTGAGGGCTGCTTCCCCCTCCCGACCCTTCAAAGGGCTCTGTATCTCCTCCTGCCCTCTGTGATGCCCAAGGTGATATTGCCCAAAATGCAGATCAGACGTTTTCTGGTCAGTTTGGTGACAAAGCAGTAGGGAACATTCTGCCCAGCACCAATATGCAGCTTGGTGCCTGCGTGTGTCTGTGCCCATGAAAGCTCTCTGGCTTTTTTACATGTGTATTTATCTCATTTATTTGGCCAAAGGAATTACAGGATTGAAAGGAAATTAATAGCTCAGCACCCAGTCAGCTTCTTATTTTGAATCAATCCATTCTTGTCACTTGGACTGAACTAAATAATTAATCGTGTTACCTAAAAATAATTAGGGCTAATATCATACAGATTACACTACCCAGTTCTAACAATAATGTTGTTAAGAACATCTAAATAACCCAATATTTAATTACAGTCTGGCTTGTTTAGTGATGTGCGGGTTTGGGGGGGGGGGGCCTTCTATTCCTGCAAATTTGGGCCAGCTCCATTGATTAAACAAGAACTTTTTATAGCTAGCGTTCAAATTATCAAACACTTGCCTAAAGCAATCCCATTGATCAAGTGTATCATTTGTAATACAAATGTTTTTATTAGGAGGCTTTGTTCAAGATAAATGAAGGATCAAATTAACTGGAGATTGGTTTGAGTAGAAAATGCTGCAGCTGGATAATTTCAAGCACTGAGGCTGAACATTTCTTTCAAATGATGAGAAGTCATCAACTAAGCCTTAATATAAAATACGCACGCACAGAGGCATCTTTGTATTGATTCCTCTCATTTCTGAGGCACTCTTTCCACAAAGCACGTTAGGATTTGTAGGAAATGTTACAAGCCAACACCCCACTGCAACTAAACCAGTCTGAGGTTTTTATTCTGGCCAAAATTATGATGCTATCAGCACCCCAACAGGCACCAGAACCCTCTTCCCTCTCTGCCTTCTCCAACCCCATCCTTCTGCCTCTGTTCCACCCAGGACTGTTCACTGTGCAGTGCTGTTTATCCAAACGCTCTGCAGCTGGGCTGGGGCAGCAGCGTGCCTCCATTTAGGAAGGAAGGGCTGGGAGGAGCCTGGCTGGATGGATCTATACCTCTTCCAGCACTCCTGGTAGCACAGCAGGGGCTGCGTGTACAGAAGGTTTACCCACGGGCAGCCAATGGAGAACAACCATGGGAGTGCTGTGCTGTCACTCTATACATGTATTTTGCAATACAGTCTGAATTAGGAAAGCTACTTGACTGAGGTGACAGTCTTGGCTGTCATGTAGAGCTGTAGGTATGAAATAGTTGCTTTCTAAATTAAACTCTCTCTTCTCTGCTCCCATAACAATGCATGGAGCACTGCTGGCACAGCAACACAGCTGTCTGGGGAGCTGCTATAAAACCTCCCCAGCTTTACATCTCCTCCGTGAGGTTTCTCCATGGGTTGCCCTCACAGGAGGATATCTCATGGGCATTCAGATGCTCTGGAATCCATCTCCAGAGGCACCCACAACAATCAGAGGCAATCCCTCGCTCACAGCCCATCAGACAAAACCTACAGACCTGGAAAGGCAGCTTGGAGGTCAGTTCATCCCATGGACAACTGTTTCAGGGACATGGAGCCAGCGTTTTTGATGCATGCAGAGCACAGAGAGATGCTCTCCCCACACCGCTGGGTTTCTCCTCCATTTGGTGCAGGGAGGAACACTCAGCTCCATACCTGGATCTAAGCACCCATAATGCCATCCCAGTGCCCTGTTAATGTACAGGCAGTGCTCAGCAATGAGAAGTGCAGCACAGATTCAAAGAGAATTATTACTTTATTTATCACTTTAATGCAGGAAGCAATATGCCCAGATGGTAATGAAGAACAGAGGCTTGTTGTTCTCAGATATCACTTGTGGCCACTTCAAGTTTATGTATTGTTATGCAAGAGCCGAATGCGTGTGCCGTATGTGTGCAGCTGACAGATAGTCAAAGGGTTACACGTGTGTATGGAATGTGTTTTCACGTTACATCTGGGTGTTTTTGGAGATGCAGACTGCATGGGGAGGGCTTGTATTTTGAATTTATGCTGTGGCGATAACAGCTTGATGCCCTCACCCAGAGGTTTAAAGCCTGCAACCATTAGGTTTGCTGAAGCAGGTTTCAGCATCACTTTGGAAAACTGCCGTGTATTGGGGGAGGGATATTTTCTCCAAAAGAGCTATTGTAATTAAAAAAAAAAAAAAAAAAAGAGGATCAAATTTAGGAGTTGTATTTAAAGAGACAGAGAGTGAGACCCAATTAACCCCTCTGCTCTGCAGATGGGGGCTGCAGCACAGGCACAGCACTGCAGCCCAGGCAAGGGAAGGACGAACCCAACGGCGTGTAGTGATAATGGGGAGCTCAATATGAATCAAGCAATTTGATTTCTATAGGGAGCACAGTGATTGAAAGCAGCGCTGATGCTGATTAATCCCCCTCCCTCTTCTGTGTCTTCTAATTTCTGGCTCCATGGTGCTCCCTCTTCCTTTCAGGCAGTTCCCATTGCCTGTGTGCATCAGGACACCTCATGATGCATGCACTGAATGCATCTGAAAATCCTGGAGATACACTGCTGCCCTTCATATCCCTCATTATAGTTCTTAAAGCTCTTTCTTTCTCCTAGTTCTTAAAGATTTCACATAGCTCTTTTAATTACTCTTTTAGTAATTGGTGATAGGAAAGTCTATTATAAGAGCCTGTATTTCTGATCAGACTTTTTTTTTCAGGATCCAAAGGCGAGACTGCAGCCGTGGGTCCCTGTTCAGCTCCCAGGGTTGTTGTCAGAGGACAGGTGCTGCTGGGACACCCACCCTCTCCAGCCTCCTTTCTCAGCCTGGTCCCAGGTATGAGCACATGTAACTCAAGAGATAATTGCATGGATATTATGCTGTATGGACTTCAGAAAAGCTGACCCAGAAGTGTTCCATCAGAAATATTCATTGCATTTTGATTTCAAGGGGTTAAAAAAGACAGGGTGACCTAAGCTTAGCAATGACTCATGTTTGGGCACCCAAACAACCCAACAGTTCTTCAACTCTTTACTGGGTTGGGAAATTTCAGCTAAGTTTAATGTCCTCCCTCTGTATGCAACAGCTCCTGGAAAAGGCATGGACGTGAGCCACTGAGTCAGAGTCAGTCACCTTCACCAACTGCTATCCTTGCACAAAGAGTTTTCCCCACCTGGGGCAGCAGCTGAGAATGAAGTTTGTCAGGGAAAACTTGAAAGTGTGCAGAAGTGGCAGGAATCTGATTTTCCAGCTTTGTTTTTGGGAGAGTGACACCTTTTGGGAAACCGTCAGGATTTTCAGTACATGGTTTCTTTGTGATGAATACTGGACATGCCTGCTCAGTGGACATAGTGGAGTGTAATTGAGTGGTTCAGTTTAGCTGATTGGATTAATTGATTGGTTAGGTTTAATTGATTGGTTTTGATACAGGGTTCCTGGTTGCTGGAGACATCAGGCATGGCCAGTGAAGAGTAGGCATTGCTCATCCAATCATCCATAGGAAGAAACTATATATGTATTTAGATATATGTACTTATATAAGTTTGGGACCAAATAGTTTGACATCTGCCTGAGGTTATAGGTGTGAGGTCTATGTGGTCGAGGAAACATGGTCAAATGCTGTCAAAATAATGGCCAGGAATAGGGAGAGCCAGTGCAGTGGGCAAAGCCCAGAAGTTTTGCTATGGACCCAATGGGATCTTGCTGCAAATCAGCAGGAATTCTTTGGGAAAACCGAAAACAAACTAAGTGATGCCTATTTTAGCTCAGCTACAGGTAGGACTGCAGTGGCTGGTTAGCAGTGTCACCTCCTGCTGCTGCTTGTGAGAGGTATGGAGAGGGCAAAGAGGGAATGACTTGTTCTGTGCCTTCCAACAGAGCTGGAGACATTAACTGAAACTGGAAGATTTTTAGGACAAACACAAAGAAGTGTTTCTCATTCTGTGCATGACAATGGGCTCCTTGAATAACAAAGCCCAGATGGCAGAGAGAGGATTTCTGGGACGTACCTCTGATGCTCACCCTGTTCCCAGGCCCCTCCACAAACATCTGCTCTTGGCACTGCTGGGAGCAGGCTGCTGAGCTGAGCACTGTTACAGCATTGTCTTTAGTTGACCAAGATGTAATCAGAGGAGCAATGTCTTGGAGGACAGAGAACAGAGGATCCACCACAGAAGGCCAACAGACTTGGTCCTGCTGTCAGGGAGAGCATAATCTCAGTGCTGCTGAGGTTGGTTTTACATCTGATTTTGGCTGGAACAGGCTCAAGGATTTCATTATTCAGCACCCTCTCCATCTGCTTTATTGAAGATGTGTGCAAAGATTAAACATGACAAGGAATTTGTTTCCAAGAGACTGATATTTTGGGATGGATTAAGAAATGTAAGTACACCGTGCTGTCCCTGGAGAGCAACACTGGCTGTGCCTCCACTCTGGTCCCCTGCAGGATGCCCAGTGTCGTGGAGCAGAACAGAAACAGTATCACAATCATCTGCCTTTTGGGGTTTATTTCTCTTCTTTTCCTACACACCCTTTCAATTCAAACTCCAAAAGAAAACAGGTTCATTGAATGTCACCTCGAGAATATCCTTCTGCTTCCAAGCATCACGAGTGAGAGAAATGATTTGTTGGGCACTACCACAGCAAGTTTTTGCCTGTTCCTATCAGTCTAATGTCAGTGCTCACACTGCTGTTGACAAAATGAATTTTGCCTCGATTTCATCTTTCCAAACAACACAGGTGAACCAGAAGCTGTGTCTTTGTGCCATTCTTGTTGTGAAAGCCTGCAGAAGGAGTGGTCCTGCAGAAGAGATGCTGAAGATGTCTGAGAAAAGCTTGCTGCTGTAAGCAAGCACAGACCGACACAGTGCTGGAAATAGAGGCACCTTTTATTAAGACTTCGAATGTAAATGTCTGTTATTACAGTGGTTTAATACCATTTTGATGTCTCCCAACCAGCATCTCCTGCAGGGTTATGGTCTCTCTCCATTTTCTCACATTCAGCCTTAGTACAGCTGCCATCCATCTGCCACACAGGTGGAACTTCAAGGTCAGGAACACGAGGCTCCTCGTGCTGTCTGCCTTGTTTTCCCCATGCAATTTTGATGTGACAGATGCACGAGCAAAGAGGAACTCCTGGAGGAGCACATGGGTTTATGTATTAGTGAAGATTTCCTCTGTTGTTTCAAGGGCATAAGGAGGGAAGAAAAGGAGAATTGGATGAGTCCTGGCATTCCTTCCCACTCTGACAGCAGCTCCACGTTTACCCTCATTGCCAAAGCAGTATTGCAGGCAGGGGCCTGTGTGACAGTTGTAGCGAGATGACCCAGGAAAATCAGGATGGATCAGGCAGATCAGTGGCATTTAACAAAATTAAAGTGAATGCCTTTGGAGATTAGACATGTGCTCCCTTGGAGAGCTCAGAAAGAGCTGGGGGTTCTTGGAACAACCATGTGAGCTGCACAGGAACAGCAAGTCACCTTCGTCAATAGGGCCAATGACTCAAAGCATCAAGAAGCTTTTTCTGGAGCAGCTGTACAAGATATTGCCTGTCCAGAGAGGTGGTGGGATCACCATCTATGGAGGTGTTTGAGAACAGCAGAGATGTGGCACTGAGCGACGTGGTCAGTGGGCATGGTGGGGTGTGATGGGGTTGGACGTGAAGATCTTAGAGGTCTTTTCCAACCTTACTAATATTACAGTTTCATGATGTTTCCTAAAGCATCTCTAAGTAATCCCAGAACACCCAATATGGCCTCATGTGCAAGGGAAGGGCAGTCAGCCCACAGCCCCAGCAGCAAGGATGGAGCTGGGGGCTTCATGCCCTGCAACCAAAACATACAGACACGTGTGTACAAAGAGAGGTAGGGAATGGAGGCTGTGGGGAGATAAATGGTTATTATGAGATATAGGCATATTTAATTAGCTCCTGCAGAATTTACCGCATTCCTAATGAGCTCTTGCCAAGTTTGCTGTGATTCCTCTCTACTTTTTGTAACTCTGTAACAGTAACAATACAATCATTTTCTATAATAACCATGATAAAGCCCAGTTAATCCTTCTGTAACTCCTGCATAAGCTTCATGTAATTAAATCAGTTGGTGAAACATTCTTGGTTTAAGGGATGGATAAATGCAGCACAATCCTGCCACCCTACCAAGAGGCTGATGCAGAGAACAGGTTTCTCTATCTTCCCACCCTCACAGCAGTGTAAATCTAGTTAATAGGGTTAAAATGGCAAACAGATGTGTTTGAATCCCAGCTTTACCCATCACTGCTGATGCAGAGGCCAGAATATTGCCAACCCAGCAACTTTAGTCCAGCCTGATTTGTGCTCTGTGGGGTGGTGATTAGGCAGCTGCTGAAGCACAGAGCAGTTCCCACATGGGAGGGGAATCGTGAGGAGGGGTGAGGGCAAAGACATCACAGGACTCCTGCTTTCAAGCCTCCTTTAGAAGAGGGGCAGTGTTTCTTAACAGTGCTGAGAAATGCAATTTAGATAAGTAGCTGGTGGCTCCTATGAAGAGTTTATCCAGCCTGTTATCTTTCACTGGTTTGCTCTGGCTGACGTGCCCCGGAAGGTGTCATACATGCTCATTCTTTTCTTTCCTTTTAGTCTAGACATTTTTTGCTAATAATTACTCCTCTTATAAGAATTTCTTGTTCAAAAGCATGTACACATTACAAAGGGAACATCTATCTGCACTTCAGTGAACAATTGCAGCTTGCCCTCCCTCCAGAAGTCAGGTTATGGTGGTTTTTGTGATGAAGCCTTTAGTTGAGAACCAATCTTCTGACACCCCTGACTCATGTTTAAGCTGTTGGTGTTAATTGTTAACTGCAAGGCACGTCCCCCTCCCTGTGCAATGCAGTCCTCTGCTCCGTAGGGAATGGCCCTGCCCTCACCCCAAATCTGCAGTTGCACAATGAGCAGGGGTGGGAAGATGAACACAAATGCATATATTTATAAAATCTCAGTGTTATATGTTTCCTGGTAGCAATTAATGTTGCATCATGGCCCAGCCAGTACAGCAAACCTCAGCTCAAGGCAGTGTGGTGGGGGGAAGTTGAGCCTGTGAAACAAACTGGCTTCATCTCATCATCCTCCCCTACACACCCATGTGAGTCATTCAGCAGCGCTTGAGATGCTGTGCTTTGTGTCTCTGTCCTGCAGTCATGTGTGATGTTTTCAGTTATGGTCTGCTCTCTGTTTTGGTCGTGTTGTGGTTCTGATCAGCACTGTGGGATGTACTTCATCTCGGTCACCTGCTGATCAGCATGAGCCAGGCTGCACTTCTTCTGCCAGCTCTTCTCCACCAGGTACCACACCTAATCTGTCACATACCCCTTCTCTTATGCCTGTGTCCTAATAACTGACCATGAGGAGAACTTCAGAGGCTCTGGGGAAAGTGTTCACATTCACCCTTTCAAGGGAAGGTCCAAGGAGAGGATGTATGTCTGGAAGGTGGTGAAATGTGTTACGAAATGTGTTGCGAAATGGATGCGCCCTGAGAACAAAAGTCCATTTCATGGAGAGATGGGAAAATCCTGACAGTAACCTCCGGGAGCGTTTGGACTTGTTCTGGTCTGTAGAGCAACCAGACTTTACTGTTTGCAGGTTGGGCTCTAAACTGAACCAGGTGCCAAACAAGTGGCTTCCACAGGTCACTGAGTCCAACGTCATTCCAAATAGCACCAGCCCCAGGCCAAACTCACTCCTGAAATAGCTGGACCCATCTCCGGTACCCAACGCCCTGGCATGGTGCATCTTCAGTGGAAATGGGAGCAGGCTGACTGCTGTGGCTGTGCTGGGGGCACTGCAGCCATGCATCATTGGCCCTGTCCAGGTCACTGCCTTTCTGCTCCAGTTACTGCTGCAGTGAAAATGGCATAGATACATTCAGGGGAGGTGAAAGGACAACGTGTTGAATGTTCACGTTTCACTATCTTGAATTTTCCTCCAGCTCTCACATCCTGCGCCATCAGAGCAGATGCCAAACCGCTGCTCTGCTCCAGCCATTCCTACCTGCTCACTACAAAGCCCAATTTTGACCTTCCTCGGGTGAGCCCCACTGTGATTGCTGAGCTGAGAGCAATGAGAGAAGGCAGGGAGTGGGTGGCTGCAGGATTTGAGCATCAAAACTCCATCCCAGTCACTAAAAGCTGAAATGCTACTGAAAGAAAAAATAATAATATGTATTTTTTCCTCTTGACATTAAGTGGAAAAAGGACAAAACCCCCTCACAATTAACTCATTGTGTCTTATGCTGGTAAATGGCTTTCTGGGGTTGCTTAGTCTCAGTGCTCATTTTGAATTATCGGTTCCATATCCAGGCTGTCAGATCCAAACACTCTGCAGACGAGATGTAGAACATATCACACTGACTCAGTATTTATGTTCTGCAATAGCTTTGACTCCTACCCACGCACCAAACTTACAGACACTCCAACCTCAGCTAGATAGGCCCTCAATGGCCATGTCTTAATGAATGCTTTCTCCAGCTGAGCGTGGAAGAGGGTCAACCTCAGCGTGGCCTGGGGGGAAATTTCCAGAGCCTTGTGCACCATCAAGGTGACCAGCCTCACCTGAGCCTCCCACCCACACCCATGGCCTGGAGACCATTTGAGCTCAGTTTGATGGTGTCTTTCCTTCCCTAAGCTCTGCTGGGGAAGCATAGGTCTCCAGCTGAGCACATCCATGCTGTGTGGCCATGAGGAGCTATCAGAACAACGCGGTCCTTCTGCTAATGAGGTAAGGCTTCTTTTTGCTTCAGGATTCAAGCTGATGTGTTTGTAACCCAGCCTGTGGGGTACGTGATCTTTCTCTAGCCCACTGCGTTGTATGAATCCTATTCAGGCTTTGTGCAGGGCTGTGCCTGTATCACGAACCTGACTCCTGTTGGTTCTGATGCTTTGGGCCAGCAATGAGCACAGGACCCTGCTGCCTGCACACAGGGCCACGGGGAGCAGCAGAGCTCTGTGCTTGTATGCAGGAGTTCATCCTTTCTATTTACTTCTGAACGTATTTCATTACAATGCTCTTGTGATGCTTTAGGGCTGGAAACACCAGGAATATAAATCAGATTTTGTCATTGGCAGGCAGTGTAGTTATGCCTGCATAGTGTCTTTTTTTTTATTGTTATTTGTTAAAATATCACGTATTTATTTCTGAATCTTGTCCATTATTAGAAGCTTCTTACTTTAATAACTTTTCTCTTTCTTTTCCAATTTATTTTAGTAACTGTACACTTCTGAAATACTGTGTTTAATGCTTGGCTTCTGATAGGAAGTTCCAGCTTACATGCTCTCTGTGCTCTGTTTGGCAATCTGGTTGTCTGCAGTGCCCTGGGCTTTGCCCTCTTTGCTGGTGGTGGTGGTGGTGATGGAGCCCTGAAAGCCACTCCTCTGCCTCTTTCATGACTAACGTGAGAGCAGTGGGAGGGCTATTAGTGATGGCAGAGCTGCCCATCCACTGGAGGAAAAGCTGTCCCACCTGCACAGTGAGCCCCATCCCCGAAAGCAGAGCAGGCTGACTGCAGCCATACAGCACAGAGGGAAAAGAACCCTATGCACTGATCAGCAGCCCCTGCTGACTATGGAAGGGGGGGTTTTACAGGCAGCTTTTCTCCCGAGTTTTCAGGAATAGCTGCAGGCTCTGGGTTTTATAAACTTTACAGTAAGGCCTGTTTGATCAGATATGAAAAATAGATTGGATGTTTTTTTCTATAAGCTTCAGTTATACTCATCAGAGTACTCCACGTAATAATACCAGGAAATAGATTCGCAGGCAGATGTATGATTTTTAAGTTAACGATGTTCATTTAATTTCGACTCTTGTCTCCTCCATGTGCCTCCTCCTAATGCTCTAAATAGCTCTTCTGCCTCTTTGATGTTTACACCCTTCAAATGCATAAAGACAGTTCTCTACAATTCCTCATTTTGCCAAGCAATACATACTTAGTGCTTTTCATCTCTCTCCATAAATCAATCCCTTTCCTGCAACAGGAGCTAGAATGGGATTTTTTTTTCTTTCCTTATTAGATTTGTACTGAGAATTTCTTTTCAGAAACAGATAAATGATACAAGGCTTTTTTCATGACAAAGCATCCTATCATACATTATTAGCAAACACTTCCACAGTGTAACAGGAGTAAAAATAGAAGTGGGCTATAAAAAAGGATGTATAGCGGGATGGCATCTAATCTCACAGCATGGCACTAAAAGTAGAGCAGCTCCTTCACATTTCTCTGCAAATCTTCAAGGGAAAAATCCGGGAGCCCTGAGAAACGCTCCGCATCTTCTACTGAAGGATTCTGTTGAATTCTGCATGATCTTTGACATCAAGTTAATGAATTTTCTCCTTATTCGCAGCACCCACCTATTGCTCGCAGTGTGTTCTGCCCCTTCCAGCCAGCACCCAGCCTTCTTGCAGGAAACCAACCCACGAACTGCCCGAGCTGCAAACTTTCTGATCCTGCTTATCTCAAAATTAAGCGTTCTTAGCATTAGCATCGCTGATTTCCAGCGGATGCTGTCTGATGTCAAGGCAATGTTCCCCCTGCAGGTCAGGGAGTCCCAGGCGTGCTTTTGGGGTTGCTTCTCATGATGGATCCTTTGTGCCCTTCTGACTGAGGGTAAAGGCCACAGTGATAAGGAGCACCTGAGAAAAAAGAGTCACCCTCAGATCCCCAGTATTTCTGAGAGCAATTTTGGTGGAAACCCATCAAACCCTGCGAAAATGGTTTTCAAATGAAATTGCAAATAGAAGATGAATACTCAAATAGATGACAATTTCAGCAGCTATTTGTCAGGAAAAGCCCAGGACCTGGTGGTTACCTGCCTGGCAGCTCCTGCTCTGGGACACAGCCCTCCAAAGCAAACTGATATCTGAAACTTCCAGCGAAGTGCCAAAGATTTCTCTAGAGCTGCTGCCAGAAAAGAGAAACCAGCACAAACCAATGCGTTTTTGCAATAAACCAAAGCAATGCCAGGAGCTGCAGTGCACTGGGTGTTGTGACCAGGCATGCTAATGTTGTCTCATCCTGGCTATTCCTAGCCCTGGGTTAGCATGGGAGTGGGCACCTCCCTGTGATGATTTCTGCTGGATGTCATTGGCACCATTGCAGATTTGTCTGTTGGAGCAGAAAGCTCCTCTCTGCCAGCCAAAACTTGAAAGGCAGACTTCTTAAACTCGGTTTAATATTTCAAAGATGTATAGCCCTCTTTTAGCCTCTTTCAACTGTCTTCCCGATATGTGCCTGAGCATCAGCCTCCTTCCCTGGGGAGGCCAAGAGCTGCTCAGCTCTGCCACCCATCTTCCTAAAGCAGGTTTCTGCTGTCACACAGACATTCAGCACAGCGAGAAAATGATGGCTGGGGAGTGCTGGGAGGAAGGCTCCTTCAGTTCAGGTTATGGGTCAGTGCGGAGTCCAAACTGCTCAACTCACCTATAAACAAAACTGCACTTTTTTTGTTTACTACTTGATGAGGACAACTCGTGCACTCTGGTGCAGAGCAGGTAATGCACCATGCTGCAGTGCCAGCACTGAGCTGCTCACCCAAACGCTGAGTAGCGTTGCTCTCCTACTTGTGGCTGAGCAGCAGATGCACTCCTAATACTTTTAGGTGACTTCTAAGACTCTCTGAATTTTGCATCTCCAGAAAGTTTCTTTCCCAGGACAGATTTGAGCACAGATGTACCATCCTGCCTGCTGGCCCTTGGCAGCCAGGCACTGCCTGCTGTCCCCCCCCGGCCCTGGCTGCATCATGCCTTGTGCTCAGCTTTGACCATGCCTGGGGCTCTACTTGCACCTTCCCAGGGCATCAAACCTGGTGCCGAAGAGCTTCCTTAAAGCCAAAAATTATGCCTTCTGCCCTTCAACCAGCTGTACAGGCTTGTCCTTGGGTCCCATGCTGTGATTTGACTTGTGCACATAGGTGTGTTGATATTTGCACTCACAAGTGTGCATGTGTATAAATATATATATACACACCCATGCTTGCTAAGTCTGTACAAGCGCAAGCTGTCTGTGTTTGCAACACATTCTGTTTCTTAGGGCAACATTTAGGCTGTGAACTCCCTGAAGAAAAGCCTATCTCTTGCTGAGTGTTTCCAGCACGCCTAACCCTCCTGGGCTTTCATTTCCCAACCGGCTTTTAACATAATGTAAAGAACAGAAATAATATCTTCCATTAAAACTTTATTAGGTAGCTCTTCCACTTAAGAGAGCTGCTTCACTTATTCCCTGCCAAATGAATCCTGGAGACAGAAAGGATTTGGGAAGGGGGGGGGGCAGCACGGAGGCATCCCAAAGAACTGGGGACCTTCCTGGGAGGATGCTCACAGTGCCGGGTCCTGGGTTAGAGCTGGGTGTGGTGGGACTGCCACGTGGGATGTGTGGGAGCACAGCTGCCAGTCTGGGCAGAGCCCATCATTTCTTGGCCCCCGTTTTTGTATCCTGCTGATTGATGTTGAAATGTGTTGTAATTATTGGGAGCATCAGCCATCTGCTCGCCTCTGCGAGTGTTGTTAAGGCTGCTGGCGGGCTGAGCAATGCGAACTGCAGCAGAGTGGTGAGTGGCAGCAGCTGACCTTCTTGGGAGCATTCGTATCACTCCTCACCTTCCCTCTGGCTTTTGCTGTGACCTTTGGCTACAGATCAATCTCAGATTAACGTTTGTTAACAATAAGCGCCTTAAAATTAGGATGCAAGCGGGCAAGTTCTGAAAAGGTTAGATAAGGTTGGGGCAAGTTAATGCAAGCCTGTGTGCTGGAGGTTGGACCGTGTGATCTATTTTCCAACTGTGTTCTCCAGTCCCAGCGCCTTTGATTCTGGAGCACAAATAGGTGGACAGCCCTGGGTTGGGGGAGGCTGGTAGAGCTGTGTTGTGGTGGTGTAAAGCTGCTTTGGTGCCCCAGTAATCCAGGAGAAGTGAAGTAATGCACAGAAACGCTCAGAGCTTTTTCCATATTTTATGTTAATCATTAGGGTAGAGCTGAAATTAGCTTTAATTGATATTAAGAGCTGAAAAAAAAAAAAATCCTCTGGAGAAGGAGTCTCTTTAACCTTTAATGATGCAGTAAATAAAATATCCTGTCAACATTTGTGCCATAGTAAGGGTTTTCAAAATTCCATACCAGTGCGGTGAGGAATGCAGTGCTCCTAATTCTCTCCATTACTGCAGACGAAGGTGATGTCAGAGGATAAATGCAACTGCAGATTTTCCCCGTTTCCAAACTATCTGTCATACCTGGTAATTCCCTGCGCCGGCTTCTTCTTGCTAATAGGAAGACAGAGGGAGGAAGGAAGGACTGTGACAACCAGGCGTGTTCTGCGCGTCAGCTTTTTCCTTTGTGCACTTTCTAGCACATAGGCGTCTGATGGCAGAGTATCAATAGAGGATGTATTGAATCATCAGCAGAGGGGAGAAAAAGGAGCAGCGCTGCCTATTCCTCCTTTTGGGTGAAATATGTCTGAAAATGTTTCATTTTTCACTTTAAAGGCAAGATGGAATTGCAAAAGACTTCAATACTTTAGGGACAGTTAGTTTGGTAATAGTCAGGCCATTCTTCTCTCTGTCGGGGCTCGGGCTGGTTTTGAAATGCCCGATGACTGCTGTGGTAAGAAGGCACATGAAATGTTCCTTTGTTGTAAGCGGGAAATTTGTTTTTCATAAAATCCATTTGATCACCGCAATCAACTGGAATTATTACATCATTTAGGCAAGTTACTGTAGCGTTAATGGCTGCTCTGTTGTAGTTAAGTGAGAGGAAGAAACAAATCTCCCCCTTAGAACTGTTTTTGTCTTTCATCAGCACTGATGTAATACCAGCTCCTGTGTCGTGGGATGTACATCTTCCTTGGGACGCTCCCAGCACGCCTTTGGAAGGGCAGGGAATGCAGTCATGCATAATTGCAGAAATCTTCCTAGGGAGTGGACCAACACCTTGTGTTTTTTCAGGGTGCCATTTCTTTATCTTTTCACTGTTGCTGCCCTTTGACAACAACTCTCCTGCTTGAAATAACTGTGTGAAAAGCTTATCTGTAATATGTTGTTGCATTGCTCTTTTTCATATTTTTTTTTATCTCGCTTTCTGCCTTGGTTGGAATTTGAAAAGATTTAGGGGTGGAAGGGAACAGAGTTAACCAAAATTAACTTCCCATTGAGCTGATAGGAAGCTTTTCTATCTGACAAAGAGACTCAGATGCAATGGGACAGCACCACATTCCACAGCTGCCAACAGTACATAGGGAAGATCAACAAGGAATAGATATGATAGTATCTGGAACAGTAGAAATGATAAATATCATTTATCAGTAAAAACACTCAAAAGCAGAGCGCACTGGGATCTTTGGTTTAAACAATAGTACCTCTGATTTTAAGAGGAAACAGCCAAAAGGGTGGCAATCAATGCAATGGCTGCACAGCTTGCAGCACAGGCAGGCTCCTGGCCTGTTCCCTGCTGAGGGATGGCCATGGGTGGTGATGGGCAGCAGGGAGATGGGAAGCAAAGGGAGGATGGAGGCAGCCTGTGAAGGCAGAGTCATATTATGGAGGTAAGGCACAGAGAATCTGATTTCCTTCTGGAAGACTCACCCCATGATTCTGTTGCCCATCATTTATGGGCTTTTATAGTCCTGGCAGGTCACAATGGGCTGACACCAGTCTTTTAGTCACGTTTTCACACTTGGAGGAATGATGTATATGGTTGCACTTGGTGATTTCCCTGTACAGGGCAGGAATTGCATTGGGCTGCGGTTGGCTTAGCCTGCTCTTGCTCCCAGCATTGTGTGTGTGAGCATCATCTGGTTCATAAGACACTAACATGGCTTTCCTGTCTCAATGCAGCTGTTTGGCCTATGACTTGCTGCTTTCATGGCTTCTGCTTTCCTTCCTCCTTGCACAGACTGGAGTTACTTTAACTTACCACTTTTTTTTTTCTTTTTTTTAAAAAAGCATTTTTAACCATTCTGTCAGTGCAGGGATGTTGCACTCTTCCATCAGTGCTGGCTGCTGCGGGTCCAGCTGTTTCACCAGAAGCTTTTAACCCCTGCTAAGAGATGAGCAAAAAAAACCAAACGCAGCCCTATTGGCAGCGCTTCCAACCACGCCTTTCTGTGTACATAGCAAAACCCAAACAATTTTTCACAGATGATGCATCAGAAGGGAGCACTCTAATTGTTTTATCTGCCTTTTGGGACAGCACAAGCTGCTAACTCTTGAATTAAAGCCTGGGGATTGTTACTGTGTCTTTCTGAAGAACTGATGGCTTTGGTTAAAGGATTCCAGTGATCAAGAGCTTAACAAGCTGTTGGCTGTCTGCTCTCAAACAGTTAATTGCTGTCACCATTAAAAGGACGTTAATTCTTGAATAAATCTGTACTATGTTGGATGGTAGCATTTGGATCGTGTTGCAGTTCAGTCTGCTGGAGACTAAAGATAAAAGCATGTGGGCATGAGAGGAAATTATAGACCATAACAAGTGGATTGAGAAACATGCCTTGGAGCAAAGGATGCAAGAAGAGAGTGAAGGGGTAACTTCAGCTATTTGAATATCTTCCACAGAACTTTCCCATTTGACCAGCTCCTGCTTGGTTTGCAGGCATCACAGCCAGCACAATACACCAGGGCTAAATAACATGTGAAATTTGGATCCAGGAGAACCTCTGACCTGTCTTTTGATATTTAGTCCCACTTTATGTGGTCTGAAATGGGTTTAAGTTTGCGTGCACCAGGCTGAGCTCCCATGATGAGCAACGTGAGGCAGCATGGACGAGCCATGCCCAGGAGCAGTGGTCCTCCTGCAGTGCTGTCTCCGTCTCCCAGATCTGCAATCTGTCCTCTGTGGCTCCAGCACGGTGGAGGTCTGGCCACAGCTGAACCGGAGTCAACCTCTTAATCAGATGGAGAGGTGGGAGTTGGAGTGTTTGTAAAATACTGTACAAATGGGAGGGTTTGATCGCATTAAATGAAGGATCAGATTCATTAAATTAAGTGGAAAGCAATGTACATGGGTAATTTCAAGGGCTGAGGCTGAATACGGTTTTTAAATAGGAAGTGATCAGCTGCTATACACAACACAGAGCAGCTCTCAAACATTTTTAATGACAGTATTTGTACATACTTTAGTTTAATTAACACATGGCACAGGAGAGGATTGGTAACTAGGATATAGTCGCACACCAGTCGGCTCAATTATAACACAGAAAATTTCAAGCATCAATACACCAAGAAGAAAGTCACCCATCCCTGCCCAGCGAGGTCTAGCAATTTGCGTTTCCATCACACTTTGTTTCTCTTGGATGCAACAATAATTCCTTCTTTCCAGATGGAGGAGTCCCCTTAGAAGGGAGTGGATGATCAGCTTCTCATTTGGATTTATTTCTCAATTTCTGCAATCAAATGAAGGGGGTTGTGTATTGCCACTGCCCAGTGATCCACGTTACATTTCTGACAGCTGTGTTATTTGGTAAATATGTAGTAATTGCTTCCAGAATTAGCTAAGTTGCACTTCTGTGTCTGCACACGTATGAGAGTTTTCCTGCGATGTGTGACCCCTTTGTTAGCATAGGGCTCATGAGACTGCAGCAGGACGCAGTTGGGTTCTATGCCTTGGCATTGTTGGTCCGAGGGACTAACTTGAGAACGATGGGCTTCTCTGGGGTCGTGAATCCCATCGAGAGCAGCTTGAGAGGGATCTGCAGCAGGGAGAGGGGAAAAAGAGCACTTCAAGGTAGGGAAATGAAATGAGTAGAGACGAAAGGAAGGAAACTTGGCTGTTAACTGGGTACCAGTTGATTGTCTCTATGCCTCACCTGAGTTTCTTTGCAGACCTGGAAGGTGAAGTGCTGCAATATGGCAGTGATGGCAACTTTCAGAGTCAGAAGAGCAAATCGCATCCCAATGCAGTTCCTGGGACCAGCTCCAAAAGGCAGGTATGTGTATGGGTCTATGTTGTCCTTGTTTTCCTTACTGAACCTGGATAATGACACACATTGGGGATAAAATGAAGGGAGCAAGAAAGCAAAAAAGTAAATCTCTTTACTTATTTGGAGATCTCTCATTGGTGCCCTACAAAAACTCGCTCATTTTTATGCTATTATGTCTCAGCAATGAAGGTACACAAAGATGGACTTGTAGCTATCTACACACGTTCCTTTAGCAAATCTAAAGACCATATACAGGATCTTATGAGGTGTCAGTAATATTCTCCCAATGAGATTACATTGCTTGAAACCCTGCTTTAACTGCAAAGCTCATTTTCTTCTAAAAAAGACATTTCCATGAGCCTGCGATTTCTCTTTTGTATCGTTAGTGAAAAGATAGGAAGAACACCATTAGGAAGCTAATCAGATTAATACTTAATTACTATGTTAGGAAAAAGCAGCAGGATTTCTCTTCTCTTTCATGACGTGTTTTGCAGTTTTGTACCTTTCTGGTCTGAACTCGTCTGGGTTTGGCCAGTACTCGGAGTTGCGGTGCAGAGTGTGAGGTGGGATGACAACAATGGTGTCTTTTGGAATGGTCACCCCATTTATTTCCACATCTTTCTTGCAGTTTCTCTCAATCCGTCCTCCGAGGGGGTAGAGCCGGAGGGTTTCATTCACAGCCATGTCAAGGTAATCCAACTGCATTATCGCTTCATATGTGAGCGGAGCCTATGGACAGTGGGTGAAAGGTGATCAGGTATGTCAGCATGAGGACTGGATTTTCCTAAAATGAGTGTTGGAACCAGTGTCTCCATCCCCTTCTGTCCCAGCTATGTCTCAAATTCGTTGAAGAGCAAAATGCAAGGTAGGAATTGCTTTGTTGGTTGAGTTTTCTATCCTTGAGTTGTGAAAATGCCTGTCAAGTCGCATCCATCCATTCGTGGGTGCAAAGTATGGCAAACAGGTTTGTGCAGAGCACTGGTCTGTAAAGCTTCAGCTGCAAAAAGAAAACCACTACAGGGCTGAGCTGTGTGTGCCTTGGAGCTCTTGGAATATCCCAGAGGAAGATGTTTCAGAGCTAAGGTCGTTGTCCTGACTGAGTTAGGAAGACAGAAGGGACAGAAGGTTCGGGCCATCATTTGGCATCCCCTTACCTTGTTGGGTAGAACAGTATCTATTTCATTCACCACCTTCTGCTGTACGTCGGGATGCAAGGCCAGCAGGTAAGCCAGGTAACAAAGTGTGTTACTGGTGGGCTCATACCCAGCAAAAATGAAGATGAATGCTTGTGACAGAACCTCTATGTCACTCAGGGCTGGAGGAGGAAAGGATGTGGAGAGATGAGAAATGGTGCTGATGATCCCAGGGAAGAACGAGGAGCAATGGGTGGAGTTGGGGCAGATTTGTTGTGGTTTTCATGTCAAGCACGTATAGCTACTTAGTGTGAAATACATCATTTGATGAGAGGAGCCAGGTAATTTCCTGGGTAAAAATGGTTGCCTGCCTGCCAAGGAACCTTATGGTGCTGGCAGCAGGAGACAAGCTCCAGCTTGGAGCTGGGCAGTGGGGATCCTTGGAGTCTTCTTCTGGGAAACAGCTCCCCATGTTCTCCTTGCTCCCACAGACCCTGCTCCCCCAGCATGTGGATGCTGTTACCTTTATGTGAGTTCTTCCCATCGCTGCTCCCATTGCTGTCTGATTTCTGGGATTCAATCATCATCTGCAGAAAATCTACCCTGCCCTGCCAAGAGGAGCAGAATTTCTTTGGTGACAGGTCCACTGGGAGGGCTCAGCCAAAGCCCTCACAGCCTGGGTGCTGCTCTGAAACTGGAAGCGTCTCCACAGTGCTTGTGGTATCCTTGTAAAACATGGCCCTTGTATTCTATTTCAAAACCGCTCTACCCTTTTCATGAAGGCACTGGGTAGGAAAGCTGTCTCAAAGTGTCTCAAAAGGCATTTCAGAAAAGGGGATCCAAACTTCTAAAAGGGAGAAAATTGCTGGGAAACCTTTTCTGAGTTTGAAAAGGGAGAGGGGAGGGCACAATTCCAAGAGGCAGCGCTGCCGTCCAGTGCCCCTGTTCTGCCTACTCTGCTTTCTCTTATCCCCTTCCTAATCTTCAAAGAAGACAAGTGGCTTAGTCTGCTGTTTTATCACAAGTTTTGCAAACCCAGGCTTAATCTCATTCTGCCTTTATCTGGATTCCGCCTCAGATCATGGATGTACAAAGTCCACTGTGCTTCTCTGCCAACACTGTTGAAATGAGACTTTTCCCAAGGCATTAAAAGCACTTTTACAATTTAGTAGCTCTGGAATCCATGCTGAGTTACTGGACTTTGGCTTCATCTTTGGTATCAATATCCTTAAGTGATGACATTTCATGTGAGTGTAGTGAGAAAAGGAAGTTTACTGCCACAACTGATAACAAGTTCATGCCTGCTTACCTTGTGAGTCTCCCTTTCACGATCCTTCTTAATTTTGTCAATAGACCTCAGGAAGAAATCTACAGCATCACTGGGGAAAAGGCTGATGTTCATCTTGGCCATAAGAGGAGTAAGGAATGGGCATACAACTGAAAAACAATTTGAGAATAAAATTTCATAGTGTAAATAAACCCTACCTCATATAAAATAAGCTACCCGAGTTAATAAGGAAGTAGCCATGTTAATGACAAATTATTTCCCTTCCTTTCTTTCTTTGCCTGAGCTTTGTTGTTGTTTTTTTTCCTTCTGGCATAGCCTCTATACCCAGCCCTATTCCATCTTCCTGTGAACTGGGCATAACTGAGCTGGATATAATATTTCCTTTGAAAGATGAACAAAGAACGTGCCACCTTTCACTATGGCACCTGCCACCATTAATTTTCTTGCCTATCTCTTTCCTGGAGTTGTACTGTGGAGCTATCAGTGAGGGAACAATAAGGCAAGAGCCATCAGTTCTTCTGTGTTAGCTAGTGAGGTTATCTAGGTAACTGCTGGTTAGCTAATCTATAAGATGCACGGGTGTCTGGTATGCTTGCTAAGCTCAACACTTGAATTAAGGTTTTTACACAAAGTCATTTACATGACAAGATGAAGACTGGATCAAAAAAGTCAAACTTGGTCAGTTTCTGCATCTCTCTGACAAAGGGGCTTTTGGGGTTGTTCATGGAGTCGATGTTCACACCGAAGGAAGTGCTGGTGACTACGTCCATGCTGTAGCTTCCAAAGAAGCTGAGAAAAGATGGAAAAAGACACTGTGGTTAAATATTTGGCGTGAGTGTATTTTTCCTAGCGCCTATGCCACATTCCGGTCTAAATTCTTGTTAAGATTTACTGTGTTGAGATGGAAGTTGGGCATATGGCAACTGGGAGGTACTTAGGGTAAAAAAAGGTGGATGTATATGTGGGGGAAAGTGGATTTTCCTGTGGAATTTAGTCATCTTGGACCTGTGTGCACACAGGATGAGGCTGGAACACATTTTCCCCCTTCTAATTCCCTGTAGAAGGCTCCCTGTGGGTCTCTGCCTTTAGGAATTCTCTAACATCCCAGTTCAATTTTCCCCTTAGCATTCCCAGCCAGCCCCACACCTTGTGTCAGAGGTGGGGTTTGCTAGCAAGCAATCTCTGTTCTGCTAATGGAAGAGCCCCAGCATCTGCTGCCAAAGGTTGCTGCTTAGCCTGCTGCTCCTAGCAGCTACTTACTCCTTCACAGGGACAGAGCTGTTCTTTTCCACCCTCTTTTGAACATTTTTCACCAACATCTCCCCAAAGTGCTTCATTGTAGGAAACATCTGCAACACAAAGCAGAGATGGATGCTACAGAACATTCTACTCCTTGAAGGCAGGCTTACAGAGGCCGCAGGGATTTTCAGGAATACTTGCAAACACGATTTCTCTGCTCTGTTTTTACGTCATGTCTGTTTTATCCTTTTTGCATTAGGCATAGATTAAAGAGGCCGAAGAAGTCAGACCCCTGTGACTATCTCAGCCTGAAAACAGCCTTCTGTCTTTCTGATTTAGCCTGAGCTCCATCCTCTATGTTTTACCTCCTTTAGCTTCCCACTGGTGAAGGTTGGAGAGAGCACAGTACGGAGCCTTTTCCACTGATCGTCTTCAGCTAATGAGACAGCATTTCTCAGCACCCCTGCTAGATCCACGCGCTGAAAGGAAGAAGGTGAGGTGTTAACCCCAGGGAAGTTTGCAGCTTCCTGGCAGGAATGGGGATGTATGCACGTGCATATGCATCGTGCACTTTCCTGCAGTAAGCAAACTGAGGTGCCATCTCCGTAAGCAGCATAAGCACCCAAACGTGTCCAGTGCCCGAGTGCATGTGTGTGCCCACACCTGGCAGTGTTGGCCAGAGCCTGCATCCCAGCTTGGTTCACACAGTCTCTCAAATTCATCCTCTGTGTGCCTATGTATACGGAGATGGGGTGAGCAGTATTTGGAGTGCTGGCATGCAGCCTGGTTATGCAGTCCCCAGGCTCTGAGGCAGGGGAACAGTGACATACAGTGGCTGCTTACAGTAATCCCTACAGTGCAGTCACAGCCCCTCTGGGAAGCCCTGTGCACACTTAGCGTGATGTTCTCCTCCTGCACTTTGTTTTCTGGGCTGTGTGGTAATTGGCAGTGCTGCCCTCTTACCCTGCGGTTGGTGAAAGTGGAGTAGCACTCTTTCACCAGCACGGTTTTGATGATCTGGGGGTCCATGACAACAACTGCAGGCTGCCTGCCATCGTAAATCCTGGTTGGGGGGATAGAGGAGAGAAGTGAACAACCCCAAATAGTTTTGCTGTGGTGTTTTGTTGATGCCCGTGAAAGAGAATGTGTTAAACAAACCCTTTTCCATCCCTAGCCTCACTGTTCTGCAAATGCCTAAGTGCAGAAATGTAGAAACTGGCCTGGTAGTCCCCTTCCATCTCCCATCTGTTTTTGTTGATGATAAAGGGGCCTTAGCCCCTTCCAGATTCACCGGGAAGTGAGCAGGGATCAGTCCCTCGAAGAACCAGATACTAAATGAAGCAAGTGTTTTCACTTTCTCCCTTGGTTCTCTGTGTTTTTCCAGACACTTAAACACGTTACAGTATTAGAAGGAAACTTGTTCGACCCCTTCCAGCCTCATGAATTTGGTGTCTGGAGACTTGGGCTGCCAGCACTGAAGTACCCTTGGAGATAAAGCTTGAGCCTTGTTTTTATCTTTTTAAGCTGCAAATTCCGAATGCTCTCCTGGAACAGATATAGATGTAAGCAGATTTATGCATCTTCCACTTTCATGCATCTTCCCCTTTCATGCCGAGACATCTTTCTCAGACTCAAAGTTGTAAGTTCCTATAGGGGCAATAGGTGCACTGCAGAAGATACATGTGTTTGCAGCCCAAGCCATAGCAGCAGCTGTAAAAGCCATAGGAGATGTCTGCAGGAGAGTGGCAAGAGCTGCTGAAGCTCACAGGGCTGGGTCAATGGCACGAGGAAGAGCTGCAGTGATTTTTCTGTTTGGAACCAGAGGAACTTGAGTTCCCAGTTCTAGGCTCTCCCTTAAATGAGAGGCGTTGCTATTGATTTTATTTTTTTTCTTTAGGGGTTAGGACCTTTTGTTATTGGCTTTGGAGCAGCCTTTATAGTATGGGTCAAAGCAATTTCCTCATAGAATGACAGCAGCACAGCCCTGTGCATGGCATGCTTTAACATGAGCCCTGTGTGCACCCAACCAGTGCCGTGCTCATTGAGCTGGGATCAGGGCTGTAAGGAAAGAGGGCTTTCCACAGTGATTTCTTTCTCCCCTTTGTATGGATTGTGCTTTTAGCTGAAGAAGAGATGGTTGGTTCATGCAAATACTCACCCCCAGATTTTCCCATACTTCTTGAAGCACTCAGTGTCAAATTCCAAGAAGCCCTGTGGGAAATGATATAAGAATGAATTCAGGGCATAATGAGGAGATGATGCTGATGGTGGCTGGGAGGAGTTATCTCCAAAGTGATGCTGAGGGCTCCTCCAGTGTTCCCCCCTCTTTGGAAGAACTGCAGGGGGCACGTGAATGTGTACCATGCTTATGGTACTGAGCCTTCATCCTGCATGATCTTTGCACAGCCTGTGTGTTGGAGCAGAGCTCAGTGTTTGGAGATAACCTATCATTGCTGTGTATCTGCTCAGCTACAGCTGTAGGCATTTCTCAAGGCAGGGAGGCTGCAGTCACTTACTTTGCGGTATTCCAGGCACGTCCCAAAGAAAGGCAGAGGTCTTGGCCCAGGAATGCCCAGCTTCTTGAACAGCCCAAATGGCCATGTTCCATATCTGTGGGGCAGAAAGCACGACAGGGTGCTGCATCGCCATGGCCTTGGGGCTATGGCAATGTCACCTTATCTCTGTGTAGAGGAGGTTGAATCAGGAGCTGGATATAAGTGGCCCAAAGGATTATTGCCTGGTAAAATAAACACAGGGCTCACTGCTGCCATGCATCCTCAGAAAGATGGTGTGGGGTTAAAGCAGCTGCCTTGTAAGAGTGTGGGAGCTCTGGTGGGAACAACACCTTGAAGTCTTCAGCAACATGCAAAAGAGGAGCTCATTGCCAGCTGAAGGAAAGGCAGAAAAGAAAGCTGGGAGAAGGAACACCAAGCTCACATGTTTTCATTGAAAGGAAATCAAAGCTGTGCCAGAAAAGATGTCCCAAACAGGGCTTTTGTCAAGCTGCACTTTAATTTCATTTATTGTTCTCCCTTCCTGCACCAGCGCAGCGGTGCATCAGGAGCTCTCCTCTTGATAGCGTTCTCTTTAGATTTTATTGACGGCTTTGCAGATTTCTTCCCTCTGAAGCACCCTTTTTGGCAGCTGTAAAGTTATTACTTCTACCTCGGGGCCTTCTGTTTCTCAACAAGGGCCTGGGCTGCAGCCCTTTGAAGCTCGTCTTTGGCTGTGTTGAAAGAGCTCTTCAAAATATTTGCTTTTGGTTGGGAGCTGCAGCTCCCCAAGCGAGCAGTTCATTGCAGAAGGGATGTAAAGCTGCAAAGGTTTGGCAGAGGGATGTTATCAGAGATCCTGTTTGGGCTTAGAGATGATGGCAGCACAGCTGTGCCCTGGGGCAGCTTTGCTGTAAAGCTGGGGAAATAGAGGAGTTTTGATGGAGATGATTACTATGCCAAACATAGAGGCCCAAATGCAACGGGTGTCCAGCAGGGGTTCTGCTGGAGCACATACCTGGACCTCATCCTGTGGTCCAAACAGAGTGGGCAAAAACAGGGCAATGGATGCTTGTCGGTACTCAGTTTGTCAGTTTTTAACATTTCTGTCAAATGTTAATTCAGTGCAAAGTATAAAATGTTTATGGATTCTCACTCATAATGTTCATGGGCAGCTGGGGCTGCGGGAGGAGCAGGGAATGCTGAACTTGGCTGGTTGCAAAGGCCCGCAATGCTATAGGAACATAGGCGAGGCTTAATCTACTTGAAACGTAGCCAGGGAAATGCAATCTAATGCTCTTATGGTTAAAACGTGACACGATTTTTGGCAGGCAGAAAAGAGACGTTCATTATGAAGCCAGAGAATAATCATCACATCTTCTTACCACGGAAGTGAACCAGAAATGCCCGGTCACCACTCGTGTGTGAACTGGGACAGCATTTCCCTGGACAGACACAAGGTCTGTAGGCAGCCTCTTGGTGCTGATGGGCCCTGAAGATCTATTTTAGCTCAGATATCGGAGCACAGACATCTGAGTTTTGTCCTTTTAGCCGCAGCAGAATTGCAAATTGCTGCAGGAGGTGGGATTGTGGCAGCCAGCAGTCCTACACTGCCTGTGTTATTGGGATAGGAAGGTTTGGGTCAATAATGACGGCGGCTGATTTTTTTTTTTATTTTTATTTTATTTTTTTTTTTTTTTAGAATTTGCCCCCAGCGAGTTTGTGAGGGTTCCAAATCACAGGAATGGGTTCAAAAAAAGATGTGGCCAGAAGTTGCAGTTTACTGAACCACCACAGCTGGAGCACTGCCAGGACAAATAAATGGGTTGTGCTCCTGTGCACCACATTAATCATTAAGGTTTATGGCTAGCAACATGCTGTCTTGCCTAAGGGCTTGTCAACGCTACAAAGTTTGTCAGTCCAGCCTTGTAAGCAGGGACTTCCAGGGGAGATGATGCGCATCCCAGCAGAGGGGGATTTTCAGCCAACCCCGCTGCACTGCAGAGATGAGCAGCACCAGCTGGGTGAACAACAGCATTTTCTTGCTGGCACAGCTGCCTCCACAGGAACTGCCTGATGCATTTGTCTGGAAAGCCAGGAGCAGGAAACTGAGCTTGCTCTGGGCTTGCTTCCTTCTTCCTGTGAAGGGCTGATGGGGAGCAGGTGTGGGTGATGCTCCCCTGAGTACATACACAAGAATAACTGTGCTGTGCTCCTGCATGCAGCACCTTGTTACTAGGAGAGAGCTGGTCCTATAGCTGCTCTACTGGTGCCTTCCTCTTGCTCTCTACATTTGAAGGTTGTCAGTAGCATCATTTACTGCCTGCTCTCCTCTGAGAGCAGCCTCACTTAGAGGAGCACAGCCTTCTTCGGGCTGTTTCTGTGGACAGTGAGCTATGCCAGCAAATACAATCCGTGGTAACAAATGCTTGACACCATTATGATTTGATTATTGTCTTGATGCTTAGTAAAAACATCGCTAAAGTATCTGCACACATTCCAAACCTTGGCGTAAAATCACTCATCCGTATGGTCTTCAGGCTTCTCTCCTGGTTTTCAGAACATTTTAGAGACTGAAAATCACACCTACCTGCTTGCTCTGCAGTAGATGATTTGCATGAGAATGAACAGCAGCAATAGGAAAATGTCACACACACAGAACCAATACAGTCTATTTTACTCACGCTATCAGGAGGGCTACAAAAAGAAGCAAGAGGATCCAGGTTTCGATGGAGAAGAAAGGAAGAAGGTTCATCGTGGCTCTCCTCTAGTTGGCTTGGAGGTCTGTCTGTATGTCTCTGTCCATCTGTCCCAGGCTGCAGGAACCAGGAGTGTTTTGTGATCAGTAGTATTTGGTGTGCAATCACGTGGTGTGGGGGCTGGCCTCGTGTCCCGAAGGAGGAGGGTAAAAAGGCAAATGTAACAAACACAGTAATCTCTGAACTGTAATCCATATGACAGATAAACACCTCGTTGAAATATCTATGATTCAGATTATTCAAATGTGCATTGCCAAGCACTTCAGCTAGTCTATCTGTCGTGATAGTCATGACTGACTTCTTATTGAGTCATGCTCCTGGGCTCCGACACCAAAATAAATAGAACTGAGTTACAAAGAAAAGGTAAATCCCAAAGCAGGTGTCAGAGCTGGTTTACAAAAGGCTAAGGGAAAGAAAACTGAAAAGGTTATTGGTACGCTGCATGACAAGGTCTTTTCTGGCAGCTGAATTAACTTTGGCAAAGTCTAAGGTTTTGTTTTAAATATCTGTATTTTTGTGTGTGTTGTGAAGAGCAACTACTGCCCACTTCCCTCCATCGTGGGTCAGCATCTGATTTGCTCCAATAGACTACGAAGGCTTTACAAGTCAACTTTTCTTGCTGGGCATCTTGAAAGAGAAATGCTGTTGTTTCACAGTGATGAGCAGACCTCAGTTAAAGCACTCCCAGTTCCAAAACTGCAGCCTGTGGCTCAGGAAAGATCATCTGCAGCAGTTGACAGAAAGATTCAAGTAAAGGGAAAACACTAATTTTGCAGTGGTTGCCCCATAAGAATGGTATGGAGTTAATAGGATCTTGGCTCAAGGGTGGGGTAAGAGAAGATTACAATGGTGAGAAAGTTTGGCCATTTGGAGGATGTTTGATGTTAATGGTCGTAGCATCAGGGCAGAAGACATGTGGTTTGCCCTGATGTGTGACGAAGAAACTTTAGGTCTTCTTTCAGAGCCTCAGAATGAGCAATTCACTTCCTAATGACAGAATTGCTGTGGTTGGAGGGAGGTTGACTGAACACACTGGGTGCTATTGTACGTACTAGGGATGCATTTGCCTCCTAGAATGTTGCTGCTATTGATGTTGGGTTGACCAATAAGTGCATCACAGTTCATGTGGTGACATGGGATATTTGGAGAGACACCCTCTGATTTATCACAGGAACATTTCTTTATCATTTCACCCTTGCCTGACTCCTGCTCTGGCCTTCAGGAACAGTTTGTTCTGCAATAAGCAGCCTGCACCAGCGTGACATAAACAGACAAGCTTACGCCATTGCTACACATGCCTGCGTTGGGTCTTGCCTCTCTTGATTCAGAGATGCTTCAAGTGCATGTGGTTAAATGGGTGTTTTCCCATTCAGGCATTTGTCACAGCAGTGTCTGTTTTCTCAGGATTCTGTTTTGCATGCTTTGTCATTTCCTTGACGTCTGAATTTACTGGACTCACTGTGTTGGGAAACCACTTCATACCGTTTATCCACAGAAGAGGGTTGCTGCAGGGCTCCCTGCACTCACTAGGAATAACCCTTAGTCATTGCCCTGCGTGTATCTCCTAAGGGTGAGAATAGTCTCTGGAAAAACTTGAATGAAATAATAGGTATAGGGTTTTGCGTCTGGTTTTGAGTTGGGATCTCATGTAGCCACTGCCAAGTGAGCTTTTTGTTCTTTGAGCCAATTATATTAAAAACAAAAAACAAACAAACAAACAAAAACCACACCCAATGACAACAATCAAATCTAGGACTAATCTATGGCAGGTGAAAGTCAGTGACCCAGGAAGTAATGACCAGTTTTCATGTCATGTTTTTAGTCCAGTTCAGAGCTTGGCTTATCTCCCAGCTCCCGCCCTCTCTTGAACCCGTACGCCTCTTGCAGAAGCGCACACTGCCCCAAGCTGCTGGGCACACAGGCTGAGTGATGCTCAGAGCAGGTCGCGTTTCAGGGGTGCCTTTGTGTCTTCAAAGGGGAGGACAGGGCGGGAGGGTTCTGCTCTCTGGAGAGGAGGAGAAATGTTGGCTTTTGGCATCATCTCCAGCCAAGGCTGATCCCAACCTCAGTGGGTATGTAATCAGTGCCCCATTTCCCATCTCTCTCTGTCTGGTTGGAGAATTTGAGTGTTGCCATGGGCCAAGAGGAAGAGATTTAAAAAACCAAATACTGCAGTAAATTCCAAGGAGAACTGAGCTGCTTTTCCACTTCTAATGCCACTAAGTAGCTCAGATTAATGGATTAATGGCTTTCAGGGAAGTAAGATAACACCAAGTTTTTATTTGCGGTGTAATGAAAGAATGCTCCTAATCCAGGTTGTGAACAAGGTGTGATGAGCAAGAGGGTTTTCTTGTGCAATAACAGGGGCCAGCACAGTAGCATGGGAGAGCGTGTATTTCTTTCACAGTCCATGAAACCAAATGATGTAGGGTAAGAAAAGCACTGCGGAATACAATTATAATTGGGACACAGGTGTGGAGGAGAAAGAATTGCGAGGAAGAGAAAGAGCTATTGGCAAACGTGAATTAAAAAATAGAAAGGAAAACAAAGCCCACAGTGAGTAGTGTTTTGTGTTGATGACAGAAAGGACTGCGTGGGAATAGGGAGGGCCAGGCTGAATGAGCCTGAATCTTTAGGTTCAACCCACTTCTGAGTGTGATCCTGAAAGCATCTCCTGAGATGCTTTAGAGAGTTTGATTTTGATTCCTGGATTGCACTGGTTGCAGCAGGGACTTGGTGGTACTGCCAGGGAAATAAATATTGTTGAGGTGTTATCTCGTTATGGAGCACTTCAGTCTCTCTTGATAAAGATCAGAAAACTGCTACTGATTGTGATAGAGCTCAGATAATCCCTATATGGGAGACGGCAGATATTTGCTCTCAAGACATACCAAAATTGGCAAGCAGTGGAACTGGTTCAGCTTCCATGTTGGTAACTCATTAAAGATATTCTAGACGAGCACTCAGGAGCAAAATTACCTTGGGCTGAGCAAAGTGCGTTCATTTAGTTTGCCATAAATGGAAGCATAAGCTAAGAGAACAAATTAATGAAATGAACTAGTGGAAGGTGTGGGCCTTTAATGTAGGCCATGCCAAGACTGCTTTTTAAGTCAGAGGTGCCAGTATTCTCAGCCAGCTGTATGCCAAGAGCCTTGTAGGAATGGACACCCAGTTGGATGAACATCTGCACTAAAAAGGATGCGAGGAATAAGCCAGCCAGATAGGAAGGGGAGAAAAAGAATGACTCTGTAGATCAAGATAAACCATCCGAAGGTCTTCAGGGAGTGGAGCTCATTTCTGTGCCAAGCTTGGAGCAGCCCTTGTCTGAATGTAGCAGTTCACTGGGGTCAAATGAGGGTGGCATCCCTCACTCCTTGGAGAGGTGCCCCACAAAGCTTTGTATGTTTAGTTTGGCAAAGGAATAGCTGGGCTGGAAGGGGATTTGTGGGAGATAAATGCCAGGTAGAAGAGCTATTTCATCACATTATGACTTTGGCATAGAGACAAATGGATGTAACCCAGCCATGAATAAGTGCTGGGCTGGAAATGAGCACAGTCCTGGCCTGGAAAGCTCAGGATTTTGCCCATCATGGTTTGGGGGTGAAAAAGCAAATCTCAGATAATGCAAAGTGGGACTAGATAAGACAGCTGCTGGTGGAGAAGGGAGTAATACATTAAATTTCTTATCGACGGTCTTCTGCCAGAGCAGTGTGAGGAGCTCACTTCCTGCATAGGCAGAAGCTGTGGGGAGGTAACCTATTTATTTTCCCTGATACGTGGTGGTTTAGCTACCCAAAGGAAAATGCTTCATAATGAAGGCTACATCTTGTTGTCAGTGGTTAAAATATCGATACGCTGCTGCTGGATAAAAAAATCAATGTATTTACAGGGGTCTCTAATGGTACTTTATGTAGTTCTGTGCGTGGATGACTGATACCCTCCTGTACATAGATTTCCTTGGGATTTGAAAAGCTCACAAGAAACCTCAACAAGAAAAGTAATTAATTCCCCTGGATGTTTTGTTCCATATACTGAGCTTTGGAACAACACAGAAACTAGGACATTTTCCTGATGTTTTTCAGTTAAAGTAATATCTCTGATACAAATCAGTCTTCCTTCATAATCTTTCTAATATATCTTTATATACCTTCTCATTCTAAGAAATGATAGCTATAAAAGCTATAGCGTGTCGGGATAGCTAATTAACTCTAAGCACTGCATTTCTCTCCCAATCAAATACAGTGTGTGTTTGAGGTTCTCTGAGTTTAACCTTGTAAAATGAGTTAAGAAATAAATACTCTGCTAGCTCCATATGTGACTATTTACCTGTGATGAATTGAAATACAAGGTTATGCCCCAGAAATAAGCAGCAGCAGTCCTGAGAAAATATAGAGGAAGAGAGATGTATTTCCAACACGAAGTGTGAGAATATGCTCTGCTCTGGTAGATGCAGGGAGGGTCCCTTGATGGGGCACCACATGTAAGAGCTGCTTTGTTATGCCATGATTTTGGCAATGGCATGGCAAGAGGGGGCAGTGCAAATTGTTGCACAAGAGATCTTCTGTACTGGGATGTCAAAGCCCAGTGAAATCACGGAGTGTGACTCATTCAAAGTGATGGATCTTTTAAAGGGCAACAAAACAAATTGTTCACCCACTGCATAAGGATTTTTGTCATGCAAAGTGCTGCACAAAATTGTTCCCAAAGCAGAGATAGTGTAACTTCTTGCATTTTCCCTGCCACCAACTCTGCATCCTGCATTGTGACCTGCATGGGCTGTAACTCAGCTCTGCCACAGGGGCTGTGCTGGTCAGCAAGGATCGTGAGACTGAAGGAAAAACAAGAACACTGTCAAAGTGAACTTCTGGATTACAGGCGACTGACCTCTCCACCATGTGAATATGGGGTTTGCTCCTTCACTGCTTCCTGATGGGCCAGGCAGCCTCTCACAGTGCTCAAAAGTGGTGGATGTGAGGGATGTTGTGCATGAAGGCTGTGGAAAGGACTGTATGCAGTAACAAAAACTGTTGCTTTTTTAATGTGTTTCCTCTAATTGTAAGTGTTTCCAAAATGCTGCTTTGCCTTCCCCACTCCTACGGAAGACTTACACGGGCATGCCAGTCATATCAGCAGCACAAGATGTTGTTTGGATCATTCTGTGAGAAGTCCTTTTTAGACTTGTGTTAGGCTGAGCTTTATGCACCTAGGACAGAGTCCCCAGCACTTACGTAACCTCAGTCGCTCAGGTGAACCAGACCCAGGAATGTCAGATTCTGATTGTGGTCTGTGTGTAAATGCTGCCTGATTTGCCCGTGCTGTTTACTTAGTTGAATATTTAACCAGATACAGTTGGATGTGATAGTATTTCAAATCTCTGAGCCTGTAAATGTGCAATAGGAGGTGTGGGAGAGGTGGTGTCCCATCAAAAACCTTTCAACCACTGCCAAGAATCCAGAGATGAGATTTCTCCGAAGTAGGGGCCATTTACTGTTGGACTAGGTGACCTTTAATGGTCCCTTCCAACTCAAGCAATTCTACAGTTCTATGATTTGAGCTTCTTGGTTGGAGTGCTGTCAGATGTCCCTCCACCTTTTAGCCAACCCAACATACTGACAAGAGGCACCCTGGCTGCATGCAGGGATGAGTGATGCTCCACCAATGAGGGATCTCAAGCCCCAAAGTCCCAAATCTGAGCAGCTGGAGGAGCAGAGCAGCATGGATGCTCATGCTGCCTATGGCTTCAATCTCTGTTCTTTTAATTTGGAGAGAAATGTATTTGGGAAAGGAGTTGGTTCTGGGCCTGGGAGGGGATTTCAGGTGCAAATCTGACAAGACGTGTATGGATGTGAATTTATATAAATGGCACAGACAGAAATAGCAGCATTAGAGCACAATTATTCCCTCTGGTTGACTGCGCTGCCCATGCGCCCAGCAGCATGCCAGGTTCTCAAGGAAAAAGCAGAAGTGGGAACAGAAAGTTCAAAACCTTGTTCTGAAATCCCGTGGTTTCATCCTGCAATCCTAAAACAGCCCAGAAATCCGTACAGCTGCAGTCCACCTCAGTCATGGGCTGAGATCCCATGTGAGGAATGAGGCTGTGCCCTATTTATGGGACGCAGAGCTTAGCACATAAGGGAGATCTGCGTGTGGACCATGGGGTTTGCCAGAGGTCTTTGTTCACCTTCAATTTCTGAGCCTAAATGCATGACAAAGACCTTTAACAATGTTGGACAGAGACTCAAATTGAAGGGCACTGTGATAAATTCCAGCTGTGGTTTGACATGATAGGAAATTCATTCCTCCCACATAAATTATTTTCTGCACTTTTCAGGCTTTAGCCTTTTTACTGTGCATTTTCAGCACTAAACAATGAAATATGACATTATTTACTCGTGAAGCACTAATAATGCGCACAAGCCGTAAAACCCAATGATGCCTTGGAGAGCTCACCATCACCAGCAAAAACACGGGGACAGCAGAGCATGCCAGTGGTTCACTGCAGTGCCAACCCCCCCATCCTCCCCGATTTGCGCAGCCCAATTGCTCCCTGCTTTCTTAGCATGGGATGCCCTCTGTTTTTTGGGTTCATTTCCCTTGATTTCATAAACATCCCTGAGCTACTCTCTGTGTGAGATGGGTGTGAGATGGGGGTAAATCTCAGCACCCTTGAGCCATGGTGCTCCTTCACCCATAACTCGTTGCAGCTGGCTGCAGAGGCTGAACATCAGGAGGGATTTTTGGGATGCGCACACAGATAACGAAGTGCAGCTACTCCAACTTTCCTGCATGATTTATTAGTTTCCTTGAGGCCTTTCACCTTGGATATTAGGAAATGATTGTTTTCAGAAAGAGTGGTGAGGTATTAGAACAGGCAGCCCAGGGAAGTGGAGGAGTCACCGTCCCTGGAGGCATTCAGGAAAAGGGCAGATGTGGCATGGAGTGATGTGGTTAATGGTATGATCTTGATGGTTGGACCAGATGATTTTAGTGCTTTCTCCATTCTTTATGATTCTATGAGTTCTTAACAGGGCTTGACTTTATGCTGCTGAGCTTCAGGGTAGCATTGGGGTTCAGACATAGCCACACGCCACTGCATCCTCAGCATTTCAGCCCTCCTCTCTGTGCACTGGGAGCTGGCTGACATCCAGCCTCTGCCTGAGGAATAGACTCACAGGATGCGTTTGGGGCATCCCAGCAGTCTAACTTGTCAGGTGAGTCTCAGGTAAAATGAAAGGTGAAGCCTGGGCTGGCTTTCAGTGCTAGTGAGCACTGAGCGCAGAGGGATTCCTGGTGGTGTGATGATGCTGAGGGCCCAGAAATGGTCTGGGTTAATGGCCAGGTCGTATTTCTTTGTGTCTCTGGGCCGTGGCAGGATGGCTTATCAAACACCCAAAATGCATCCTGAGCCTGTCTGCGAGGGAAGAAGAGGACCCTGTTCTCCTGTAGAGGAAACACAAAGTGGCTTTGGCCAAATCTGTTATCATTATTGAAGCTGTCAGCTGAGATTCAATACAGAACTGGAGATGGATGTACCAGGGCCAGCTTCCACGCCGCCTTCCCACAGCAGCAAAGGAACCCAGCTCCCGGCTCATTTGTGCTCATTTAATCCCATTGATCCCACAGAGCACGGGTGAGGAGGGCAGCAGGGCTGTCTGTGGACAGCACTGGCACATCCAGAAGGGAAAATTCCTCCCTGCACCAAGTCACCGGGATGCTGGACCTTCCCCGATTTCTGTCCTTCTTCCCCTGCAGTACCTTCTTACAACTTATTTAACTGTCTCATTCCATCTCCGGTTTATACCAAGCAAGGGAGAACGTTTGTTATTTTAGAAGAATTCAAGCAAATATTTCTGCTTTCTCGCTGTGCAACATTCAGTCTCTAAGAAGCAGTTCTCCTATCCATTAGAAAAATATTGCGTAAGAAGTGAGATCCCTGGGGGGTCTGGCTGATTTACATCAGATATTTATACATTCTTGCAGAAAACGAGAACTTACAGGGGAAGCACTCGGTTTGTTCCAAGACCCGAAACAGCAGCTCGAGTTTGCTGTCCAGATTAATTAGCTGGAGAGGCTGCAAATGTGATTACCTTTTCTTCTTATCTTGTTCCAAAGTCCATGCAATATCTGCAGTGTTTCCAAGTTACATATGTTTCTTTGAAAAATCAATAGCAGCAGAGTTCTCATTATCACCCACCTACAAATAAAGCTGCATGAGAAGCAGAGGAAGGAAAACATAAGTGTGAAAACAGCCTTTGCCTTTATGTTTACGAGTGGATCTGTCTCTCTTAAAAAAAAAAAAAAAAACAAACAACCAACAAACAAACAAAAAAACCCCTCAAAAATTACTAACAGAAAATGAAGCAAACAATAACAAAAAACCCAACAATCTCTAACCCAGCACCGCCACTTCTTCTAGATGAGGTACAGAAGAGCCAATTTTGATTGAATGGACACGATGATCCTTATGGGTCCCTTCCAACTTGGGATATTCTGTGGTTCTGTGAGATGTCTGAGCATTCAGGATCATACACTTGAAATAGTGTTGATTTTCGGCTTGGCCACCGAACTCCACCTGTTTCTGTTCCCTTGTGCTTGTGGACAAGGGCTACTTATTGATAGGTCCATGGCTGGCAGGACCTCAAGGAAGAGGCAAACTCATCCTTAGTTCCCAGGAGATGAAACACTCCAGGCATCTCTTCCCCCAAGACTGATGGGTGTCGGGATGTCTCCATATCAGAACAGCTCTCATCAGTGTGAGCACAGCACTTGCAGAAGAAATTGACATCTACGTAGGATGCTGCCATCCATCTCATGAGGAACTCAATGCTGTCCCCATTGCTTGGACCCTGAGAAGAAGGACAACAGCTTCACTGCCGCGACGATGCCATGGATGCAGTGACACCCTGCTAGCAGCAGAGTCAGCACAGTCTGCCCTGCCCTTTCAGCCCTCTGCAATAACACAATCATGATAGTTATACAGCACGGCTCAGAACAGGATCTGCCCTTCGTTATGCCTATGAGGTCGAGTTGGTGCCAGCACATACTGTGAGTCACAGTGGGTTTCGATCAGGATTTCTGAGCCCTGAACAAAGACTGATGAGGCTCCCGGTAGCTCCCATTAATCTTATTCCCCACCAGCTCTGCATGGCTGCAGAAGTTTTGGGTTTGCTCTTGCTCACTTGCACAAAAAGTAATGGTGCTGTGGGTTCCAGACAGGAACTGGGATCGGAGAGACCTTCTCTGGGCTTCAGTCTCCTGCTCCATGCTACACGGTTCAGTGCTCCCCTTTGCAGTTTTACAGCTTCGGGTCCCCAGCCCAGGGTGGGTAAAAGGGTGAGTTTTCTATTGAACCTCTCATCCCCTGGATACCAAACCCTTGGAGAAGCTGAACTGCTGTTTATGGGATAGATGAAACGTTTGGATGCTCACAAAAGAAGGGGAAAGAATGTCTCTGAAACAGCTCTGCTCATGGAAACAAGATGTTTGTTGGTATTGAAACACTCTGCTAGGCTGCAATCAGATGCCAGGCGGTGTGAGCTGGAGCCAGCGTGGTCTTTGCTTGCTGGGGGCAGGGATAGGCTGGCTGAGATTGAGCTCCCTAACATTTCCCCGTTGTTATGTGTAATAATAGAGGAACAAACACACAGCATGGTGAACCAACTGAGACTGAAGCCAAGGAGGACAGAGTCAATAACCCTTTATGTATTTTCCTGCCGTATGAATCCTTCACACCTTGAACTACTTTTCCCAGATTTTCTTCTTCGTTGTCTTTATTTTCAGCCCATAAAAGAAACTAACAGGAAAGAAACCACGTCAGCAATCTCCCACCGGGCTTTATTCCCTGCAGGCTCTGTGCATCAAAGGGAAGGCAGCAAAATGGAGCAACCTAGCTCTCGGTAGGAGCAAAAATGAGGAGAGAGGGCACAATCTCTCATTATGGGGTCTGTGCTTATTGCTGGGGACCTCCTGTCTCACCCCAAGCAAGCAACGCCCATGGAGCTGCTCTCGATTTCATGTCTTGATAACCACCAGCAGTGCTGCTGGTAGCAAGCACTGGAAGGATCAGAGGGAAGAGTATCAGGGGAGAAGTCTTATTTACAGCATTAGGAGGTGAGTCTTATTTACAGCTTGGAGATTCTGCATTTTAGAGTGAGGCACCTACCTTAAAACTCAGGAAAGACAGAGGGGCACCTTGCAGAAGGGAGTGTTGCCCGGGCAACTGGCACAGCATCTGCATCCCCACATCGTGCAGCCCTGTGGTTTGCAAATGTCCTCACTGCATTGCTCTGCTGTACACTCACCCTTCGTGCTTTGCTCCCACTAACGGGTGTGACCTCCATCTAGGTGAGCTCATCCATGTCCTCTGCTTGGAGCTGTGCCTTGTACCAAAGTTACGTTTGTGTGGTAGTAAGACTTGAGAACAGATGCTTGCCTCTTCTTCCTGCTCTTTTTTTTTTTATTATTTTTTTAAACACTGTAAAAGAAAAACACACTCATCTTGTAGAGATGGGAGCTCTCTTGACAGCAAAACAGCATGATGGATGTGCCAGGGCATCATTTCATCAGAATATCAAGCCGTGAGGTTGGCTACTGCCATTCATTCTTGTCATTTGAATCCTCTTGATGTGTAAGATGACATTAAAATCCCAAGAGAGAAAAGTGCTGCAGCCCTCTGCATCGGAGCCCAGGATGGTGTGTTGCTGAAGGTGAAACAAAACAGGCTGCTGGCCCCATGCCACCCCCGAGCAAAAGGAAGGACAGTTCCCAGCTGCCATGCACACAGGTGCAAACTATCACAGTGTTTACTTCTTGCAATTTTCTCAACCCTGATTGAAGAGAAAAGTTGGGTTTTTCTCTTTGTCTTGCTGGTGGAAAGGAGATCTGCTTTCCTACGCCTGTTGCTGTTCTCTGACTTCTTTTAGCACCTCAAGCAGTGGGCTGGTGGCCAGATTTCTAAAGGTGTTTAAGCAGAACAGCTGCAGCTGTGTACCTGGAGGGATTTTTTAGAAGCATCTTGCTGTAATTGTTTATGATATTCTGCACTCCCACCATGATTTCTTTGGTAGCATCTCCATTCCTGCCAGCACTGCATTTTCTATTGTAGATGGAGATGAATTTTGCTTCTTTGCTTCTTTGTGGTCCCAGAACTCCAGGAAACTGTACAAAGAGAGAACAAAATGGGCAAAATCTGCTGCGGGTGGTGAAACCTGGGAAGGTTTATTGTCCTTATACATATATAGATGGGATGCTGAGAAGGCACATACCTTCACTTACAGCACAAACCCAGTGTGAACAGGCATTCAGTGCAGTGACCTTGCACTGAGGAACACACAGAGAAATAACTTCTTGGTCCCTTTGAAAAGCAAACTGTGCCCAAGCTGCAACATCGTGCCCATGAATTCTGAGCACCGGAATGCTCTGTTAGAGCAGCAGCTGAATTGTAGAGACCTTCCTCCTCATTACTGCCCTCAATGATACAGCAGCCATTGGAAATCCAGGGGGTCACAGCCATGTTGTTGTAAAGGACCAGGCAAAACCACGGCGTGTTTTGCACAGATCTGCACAAAGCCTTGGGATGAGCTGCAGGTGCAGCCTGCACTCTTCACACAGGGTGTGCAAATCTGCATCCTGCACTGCCATCTATAGCGCAGCGCAGTGCACAGCAAATGGCAAAAGCAAACCAGGACCCAACAAACCCCAACCCGAGGCAGCAGGCTGCCAGCAGCTTCCGTGCAATGAATTAAATGGGAAAAGTAGGGAGCCACAGCCATGGATGAGATGCGAGCGAGCCTGGGTTGGATCCCACCTGCCTGCCCCCTCTTTCCCTGCCCCTCGTCTGCTTTTGGTTTGCAACACAATTTCATCCTCTCCGAATCAACAGAGGAACGGCCAGCTTTCTCCAGAGGACAGCTCAAGATACACCAAATCAGAGGCGTGAAACCAAAACCCATTTTGACTCTGATGAGCAAAGGGAATTTCTTTTATTTTTTGATTTTTAAAGCAGATGTTGCTTTCATGCTCTGAAACCTCTGAAACAGCCGAGTGGATTTTCTTCAAACTCCTCACACGCACAGAAATTCACCTTTGGGCTGTGAATGAGTTTAAGAAATTGCACTGCAATGGAGTTTTTTTTTCCTCCCTTCTTTCCTTTTTTTTTTTTTTTTTTTTTTTTTTGATTTGGAAAGTTAAAAGGATCCTAAAATAGAAGCTGAGAATTGGATTAAACGTCCCTTTATTAACTCCAACACTGCTCCAAGCCTGCAATTATCATTTCTTAAGGTTACCATCCCTCTTACACTTCCAGCTGCCCCATTTTGCATTAAAATAACCAAAGAATAGCTCTTGCCAATGCCACGTGAAGAAGGAGCTCCTGAGATGGAGCGGGGACAGCCCAGGTTTGGCCTCATTTCACATCACTCCAGAACCAATGCAGAAAAGGGAGGATGGCGATGGCAGGAACCTGGAAGACCAGAGCAGCAGGACGCCCCATCCCAACTGCAGCCTCACCCCCATATTCACTAACAGTTTGGGGAAATGAGTATCTAGCTCAGCACTGTTGGCACCACGTGGGAATATCTAGTAGGTTCCTCCAAAAATAATGCCTCCTATTTATTTCCATGGTAACTATGGTGGATAGAAAGAGCACAATAACACCGTTGGATAAAGCAAATTCATAGCTACCAAAAAAAAAAGAAAAAAAAAGAAAAAAAAGAAAAAAAAAAAGGTTTTCTACACTGTCAGCACCATTATCTTTTACAATTTCACCAGTAATGAACAAAAGCCTGCATTCATCAACATCTGCACCAGCGGAGGTGACCCACAGCCACCACAGCTGCAATGCACCACCCAACTGCCTCACTGTGCTCACACCCACTGTTCAGTCTCCAAAAATGTTCAGCAAGCATTGGTGAAAGTCAATGGGTAGCCGGTTTTCCACGTGGAGGAACCCAATGGCACACCTTTGCTTCATATGCTCTCCCATGCCAGACTGCTGCTCTGCTGCCATCTGTCTCGTAACAACAAAATATAATGGAATATTGGTGGGAAGATTCAACCTCTGCTGCCATCCCATCAACATCTGCCTCTGATGGTGTGCGTTTTGGAGCAGCCCTCATAGGAGATTTGTGCTCTGAAGAAATGCTCTCAGTGACAAGAGATGGATCAAAGCCCTCAGCTTCCTCACCAGTGACCCCCATTTATGCTGACAGGACGTCTTCCATCAGTGAGTACCACTGATGTGGATGTGGGGCAGATGAAGCCTGGTGTCAGTATGGGAGGACAGCGGGACTTTGCAGGTGTCCGTGTGATGGATTTCAGCCACCCAAGAGTTTGGAGATGGAAGGAAAGCAATCCGTAGCATCTGGAAATGATTTGGTGAGAGCAGACAGCCCAGACGAGCTCTGTGCAGACCGATGTGCTCAGCAGCGTGGCTGTTGTAACAGGAATAACAGTGCTAAATTGAGCACTGGGAAACAACGCACACACTTGGCATAGCCACAGGGCTGGCGTCTGGGCTGCAGGGGAGCAGAGCAGAGCAGACAGGAGGAGGTGAACCAGCAGCACTTTATCATTTTAGCTAACGAAATTAGCAGTAAACTTCACCTGTTTACACCTACAGTAATTCCTCTTCTTGTTCTTGCAAGCCAAGTTCAATTTTCTTTATGTCCTCATGTATGTGTCTGTAAATAGCCAATTACTGCTGTTAGACCCTGCCAATAAATCGTGTGCTTTTATTTGTTTCCTTTCCATTCGAGCCGGGCGGCACTGAGAGCTGTGCAGCCTGCAGAGGGGCTGAGGCCACACAAAGCCCAGCACTGTTGAGGCCGCTACCATGGAGCATGGCCTCTCCTTGGGTGAGCAGCCTTTGGAAGAAGCAAGCAGCTAGAATAAGGGTGATTTCATGATAGTAAAAACTTCATTTCGCTTTTATTGCTGTAGAAAACTGAGGCTAGGTGCATTTCTCATGCAGCTGATTAACCTGAGGTTAGAGCAGATGTGCACGGCAGCAGCATGCCTCAACCTTCTTTCCAAAAGCAAATCAAAGGCAAAGCGTTGCCGGCACGGAGAGACAAAGAGAACGGCCCGTGTGCTGCTCCCCGCTCGCAGCGTGCCTCCCGGTTGCCTAGCGATCCGAACAATATTTTACGAGGCTTTATTCCAGGGGCATGCTGTGCTAATGCTGAATTTCAGCGAGGAGCTCCAGGAGAAGCATGGAGGAGGTGGGGATGCCATCACAGCGATGGACCACGGCCGGGCTGGGGGGAAATATTAAACACCAAATGATGGTGATGGGGGATGGAGACCGAGGGATTCATCCCAGATGGGTTTGTATCTGCACTCAGTGGGGGCCAGGGCTCTTCCAGCAGTGGCTCCAGGAAGGCCGATGCCCGCAGCTCCTTCTGCCTTGGGACACACCGAGAGAAAGGCTCCAAAGGGCAGCAACCTGTGTCAGATCACGACCCCTTGCTTTGCCCCTCCTTAGCCCCAGTCCAGCACATTACCTGGGAATAAATGAACCCCTGGGGTTCGGTTCCTTTTTTCAGAGTTCCTACTTCTATCTTTTAGCCCGGTTAACACAAACTTTGAGACACACAACCTTCCCATAGGTTGTGTCATTACGTTTAATGGTGTCATTCTTTTTCTTTTAACCCTGGCTTTAAAAAGAAAAATAGCACCTTTAATTTTATCAAAGATCACTCCGTAACAGCAATCACTTGCTAACATAAACCGAATTAGATTCAGTCATTAAACTCTTACATGATCATTATTTTGTTGATGAAGAATGACCTTCGGTTACATTCACCAACTACTTCATTTCTGCAAAACATGTATTCGTAGCAGAACAAAAATCAATAGAAATGTTTTCCTGCCTTCTCATTTCTCTCCCCCTATTTTTGGAGTGGTTTATTTTTTGCTCTCAATTTCCAGGGTGCAAACAAACATGTCCCCTCCTGCCTGTAAAAAAGCACATTAGCATGAGGGTACTGGTAAGTGAAAATTACTCCAGACAAAAGTGAGAAGTATTTCATTGATTTTTTCACTGGCCGAGATGAAGGACAAGTAAATTGGATTTTTCAAATCCTTTCACTTTTCATACTGTAAGGTATTATTAGTAATGTGAGTAAGTAAAACTGTTTATAGCAGATGTTTTTCTAAAGTTGACGGTGTGCCCTCAGAGTGACGCGCACTGCTTGTAAATCTTGTGCTCTCCAGCACTTGGAGCAAATGCCCTCATCGCATGGACAGACCCTGCTAATGCAGCCGCGTGCAAAGGGCAGGGTTGAATGGGAAAATGGGGGAGCTCCACACCTAAAGCAGGATTTTACTGGGTGGTGGGGTCAGTGCTGGGATGTAACTGAAGGCCAGGTTTGCTCAGTGGAGGTCTCTGTTAAGTAATGGGATTTGTTCATCAGGCTCTTCCCAGCATCTGCTCTCTGCTGAGATGTGCCAGCTATCCCAAAGGATGCTCAGGGCCCATAGAAACAAAAGTGTGTTTTATGGGTGCCTTTGCTGGTCTGTCCTCCAAGGATAATCCATAGGGAGCCAACCCAAGGCCAGGCCACAGTGGCTTCACATCTCTGTGGGATGCAGTGCAGCTGCTGGACGAGAGCATTTGCCACCATAGCCAGCACAATGATGGGCCCTGCACACCGTGCCTCTGCCCCCACCCCCAACCCCTATGGGAGGGAAGCAGAACCATGTGCAGGCTGCATCCTACCTGTGGTTTAACCCAACTTGAGATGCTCAGGGCCATGGACTGGGTGACAGCAGCTGAACCCAGAGCTTTTCCTTTCCTGGGCTTTGCCCAGTGCTGCTCATTTCCTTTTGAAGCACAGCGTTTCACCTGCAGGGTGATGGGGAGGTCGTGCATTGCTGGGAAGGGGGTTCAGTAAAGAAGACTTCAATGCAGCTGTCAGCATCGCTGGGATGACACAGGGTGGGGGCTGCAGAGGGAGATGCTCACAGGACAGAGGTGATTCTACATCACCCTGAACTCTGCGTGAGGTTTGTACCTTCAGAGAAGAGGGCAGATGGGATCAGCTGGGATCGCTGCATTTGGGACAGTCAGCATCCAGGCTGTGGGTTTTCTGCTTAAACCTCATGTAATCACACCGGGCAAACTGCAGCTTTACCAGCTTTCCAGCTTCTCAGGCAGGTTGTAAGGTAAGATATTTCAGATCAGCTGCTCCCAGCCCTCCAGACACCACACAGACCTCACTGCAGCAGCAGACAGGCAGTGTAGGCTCAGGATGCTCATAAAAGTCCAAAACCATATCATTTCAGTCTGAGCAGCGTCATGTTTGATATCAGCTTTTGTATTTATTGGTTCAGTTGTTTTTCGCTGTTGAAAAGTTTGTGTGCTTGTGTGTTTTTCTCTCTGTTCATATCGACAGAAAGTGAGAAAGTGGGATCATTCAGAAAGGACTACAGCAAATAATTCAGAGCTGGTGTGTGTCATATATCTCACCAAGGCCCGAGTTTCAAGCCAAATCGAAAGAAAGTTAGCTGAGTGGGTTTAAGGCTTTAATAGCACTTCACAGTGTAAAGTTTATGAATTATTTTAAGTGCAGCTCATGAAACGGTATTGGTTTTGTAAAATTATCTCGACAACAAATGGTCTTGTTCAACGCTTTCCAAAATGGGCACTCATACATCAGGCACTCCCTGGCACAGATTCGAATGCAGTTGACAGCAGATCTGCATTGGAAATGAGCAGATCACATAATGTCTTAGGGAAAGGCAGAGTCTGGGCATCAGATGTTCCTGGGTCTTTATTGTATTTCTGAGAATTTGCTGTGAAAATACAGTCCTGATAAGTGTGATTTGAAGGAAAAAAAAAATCAAAGTGAAATAAACTGTGATGGAAACATTTGCGGCGTGCTGGAGCTTACAGTAAACAGGAGCACAGCTGATGGAGAAATGCAAAAATACTCATTGTGACAGAAAGATGCAGCATCTCACTGAGCCCCAGCACCAGGGCCATTCCAGCACAGCAGCCCATTGGCTTTAAGAAAAATGGTGTTTGGCATCTCTGGGAGCTTTGGGGACTGAGAGTGCTTCTACCATGTTTCTGATGTTGTTTGCTTCAGCCTTCTGCTGGTTAAAAGCAGTGCAGGAAAATAAAGAATCCCTAGATCAATGCTTCACCTCCTCCACTGTGAGCCCCTTCATATCAGCCCATCTGGATCAGGGCTCTGTTTCTCCCCTTGACCCCCAGCAGTGACTTGGATCCGTGCTGCTGTGTATGGGCTGTCCCAGGGCAGGGCAGAGGGACACTGCTGGGAAGCAGCACAGATCAGCAGCACAGATTGTTCAACAGAATTGGGAAAAATGGGTGTGAATGGGAGCAGGGGAGGAGGACTGTGCTCACACATGGGACAGGTGCCTTTGTTCACCTGGATGTGTTTCAGAACAAAACAGCAGCCCAGATTTTTTTTTTTATTTCTTGTATTGGCTCAGTTAAAAGGAAAATCCTAAAAGAGGAGCATAAGAGCCCTCTGCTCCCATGTCACAGCCTGTGATTTCCTAAAAGCAGAAAAGGGGAATTTGAACCCACACTGCTAGAGGAAGGAGTGAGGCTGCCCTGCATGCAGGTGTGCAGGGAAAGCATCCCCACAGCTACAGGCTGCTCAGCCTGCATCTGCTTCACATCAGCTTGGACAGAAAGCATGAAAGTGTTTAAAGCCTGCTGAGTGGCTGAGGGGAGGGCAAGGGGAAAGGGAATGGGGAAAGGATTGCAGGGAGCTGTGCAGGAGCAGCTGGACTGGGGAGAACACTGCTTTCTCCTTTTGTATTTCTCCCTCAGGTTTGCGTGTGAAACGTCTGCCCTCTTGCTAAGGATGCCTGCTTTATGCCGGTGGAAGCTGCATCATCCTGAGCCCAATCAGGCTGAGAAATGCAGGACCGGGCTTGCACGGAAGCAGCAGAGCCTCTGTTCCTTGGAGTAATTGCTTTCCTTCGTTGCTCTCCTCCTCCTTCCCCAGGTCAGGGCTAAACTGGTTTTCATTGTTAGCAGCAGTGCATCATCAAGCTGTTGGATAAAAACAGTGAGCAGCTCATGCTGGGTGTGCAGCTCACATCTCCTCTGTCATAGCTGCTGTTCAGTTTACTGTGGTTTGGGGGTAGAAGAGATTTCCTGTGCTGCTGAAGTCAGGCAGATTCTTTGTAGAGTAGGGACTGGATAAATCTGCATTCAGCCTGCATGCATCACAATAATGGGGAATGGCCACATGAAGTGCTGGAGAAATGCAGCATTTAACTTCCAGAAATTGTTTTTAAGCAGATGCCATCCAGCAGATAAATGTAGAGATGTCCCCTTTTATCACTGTTTTTGCAAGATTTCTGTTTGCCTAGTGCAGTGGTATCTGGGTGACCATAACAACCCATTACATTCATTTGCCCACAGCTGATAACACCGAGCAGATTCCTGCTGTATATTGCTACACTAAGATCGTCAGCAGTGACACACTGCCAAACAAATATTTGACAAAGGAAAGACAGGTTCTGTGCCATTCTCTGCACAATGCTGAGTCTGTCCTTGCTGTTTTCTCTGCCCTCATCTCAAGATGCTTTTTTGGGTGTCTAATCTCCTGACCTGGTAAGGCTGGCTTATTGCACAGGGGCAATGAAGCAAGGTGAGGGACTTAAGTTGCACCAGGGAACATTCAAGTTGGATATTAGGAAAATTTTTTTCTCTGAAAGAGTGGTGATGCACTGACACTGCTGCCCAGGGAGGTGATGGAGTCAACGTCCCTGGATGGTGGATGTGGCACTGAAGGATGTGGCTTGGTGTCATAGTGGGATGGGTTGGGATTGAAGCTGATGATCTCAGAAGTTTTTTTTTTTCAACATTTATGGTTCTGTGATTCAATGATTCTATGAAGGATTTTCCCCAGTGGGCTATTTCTGCCAGGGCACAGCATGGCTGCACAGGCAGGGTATACACCCCATATTTGGAGCGTATGAGGCCAGGGTGGCAAATTCTTGCATGGCACCAACTCCTGGGCACACTGAGGAGGTGACGCAGGGTCTGCATTGTCCCCTCTGTCCCCAGGGCCCTGCCAGCTCTCAGCACTGCTGCTCCCCCAGCTCCCTGCAGTTTGCTGGCTCCCAGCCACCTGAATATTTTGGTATGCAACGTGTAGAGTCAGGAAGTTTGGCCACACCTGCAGACACATCCATCTAAAACCTGCCGAGGAAAATGAACCACTCTAAAGTCAATCCAGCCATATGGGATGAGATTAATTTAATTCAAACAATTCCAAATGCATTTACATTGGCCATTTACTTTAGGACTGCAGTTTTGACTTTAAGCAGGATTAGGAGATTGGAGGAGTGCAGAGAGGTTCCTTGTCTGCAGGAGCCTCGGTGCTGTTTGCAGGTGGATTAGAGCTGAGCTCTGGGCCTCCACAGTGAGCTCTGGGAATTAATCCTGCAGGAGGATGGGCAGCTGAGGCATGATACGAACATACATACATAGCAGCTAGGAGCAATCCTTTTTCTTTATTCCACCTGATCCTGTTTTGTACATAGCTGGGCTGGGCTGGGCTGCCGGTACCTCCTGTAGGTACAACCCCACAGCCTGTTTTCCTATGCAGCCACAGAAACACTCCCTGCCATCAGCTGGGATGCCTCTCCCCAGCACTGATCCTACCTGGCCCTACAGGGTGTATGGCTCAGTGCAGGGATGTGGAAGAGCCAAAGCCATGAGCTGTGAACCTCACACTCCTCCAGTGCTGCTTTCTCTTCTTTAGGCACTTCCAAAACAATGCCCGTTTCACTTTGCCTGCTCTCACACACACACTTGCTACCTGGGGCCATTTTGAAGCACACCGAGCAGTTCTCTCACCCCAATGTGAATGAACAAATGGCATGAGCTCGCTCTCACCTACCAGATGACCACACCTTATTTTCCAGCCACGAGCATTCGCTGATGCACCTCCAGGGATGCCTTTCTTCCCTCTCCTGCCCTGCAGACTGCAGACTTTTGCTGTGCCACACTGTGTCCCACTGAGAGCAAGCACTGCTGTATAGCAGCGATGCTGGAGTTCTGTTGGGTAGTGTTGGTCTTTCTTCCCCTCCATTGGTAGTGGCACAAATTGCTCTCACTGAAGTTGAGGTGAGATGTTTGACCCAGGTCCCGAAAGCTCAGCAGTCATTGAACAGCTCAATTCCAGGAACAGAGGTATTAACCCTGCAGTCCTGGGCTGACTCCAGCACGTTTAATTACAGCCTTCTATCTGAAATTTGCTCTGCACTTTTGACCAGTTATGGGATTTTCTTCTCCATCTTTCAGCTCTGAAGCAGCTTTGCTAAGAGCTGCAGAGCCAAAGCAATCAGCAATTATGGCTGCTCCTTAGGATTTTCGAACTGGTATTATTTTCTGGGATTATACAAAGTATCAGTGGCTTGGCTGATCTGAAGACTTGTAGCATTTTAATCCGGATAATGTAACCAGAAGCGTATACAGTATCCATGCACGCGTTATTGCTGCAAAGAACGAGATCTTTATTAGATAGATAATACCAATAACTATTTGTGAACACAATTGTTTGGACGTTGTGTTGAGGGTTATGGTTCAGTGAGAGCTATTGGTGATGGTTGGACTGGATGATCTTGCAGGTCTTCTCCAACCTTGGTGATTTTGTGATACGTATGGAAGTACGAAGTAATGCGATGCAAGGTAAACACGCGCACCCCCTCGCACTAAAGAACGCATTTAAAGATTGGTTTTTAATCTCATGCCTCAGCGTACGCGGGACAAGCTTAGGAAGGCAGAAGGCTCTGCAGAAGGCTGCAGCTATCAGCACCGAGCGGCGATTAAAACGGCGGCCGCGGGCTTAGCGCGAGTGCCCGAAGGAGCAATGCCGGGCGGGCTCGGAGCTGCGGGGCGGCTCGGTCGGAAGCGGGGCTCCCGGCAGCGCCTCGCCAGCCCCGCGGAGCGACTCGACGCGCGGATCCTGCACGAAGCGGCTCGCACGGATCCTCGGCACCTGCCCGAGTAACGGCGCTCCGCGCCCGGCGGTGACCGCTCGGTGCCTGCAGGCGGCGCCGCGCCCCCGGCGCTGCCCTGAGCCCGCAGCCCGGCTCGCCCCCGCCCCGCGCTATAAACCGCGGCGGTGCCCGGCCCGGCCCGGCCGGTGGGGCTGGAGGGAGAGGCCGGGGAAAGCGGCAGCGGCGGCGTCGGCGGGGCCCGGCCCGGCTCCCGCTCCGCCCCGTCCTTCCCCCCTCCCGCCCCGCCGGCTCCGCCCCGGAGGCCGGCACGCTGGCTCGCTCCCTGCCTGGGAACATGGCCGAAGTCGGGGAGGACAGCAGCGGGGCGCGGGCTCTGCTGGCGCTGCGCTCTGCGCCCTGCAGCCCCGCCGCCGCGCCCCCTCCCGGGCCGCCGCCCCCGGCCGCGCCGCCCGCCCCCGGCCCGGTGCTGGCTCGGCTGCAGGGCCGCGAGTTCGAGTTCCTCATGCGGCAGCCGGCCGTCACCATAGGCCGCAACTCCTCGCAGGGCTCGGTGGACGTCAACATGGGCCACTCCAGCTTCATCTCCAGGCGGCACCTGCAGCTCAGCTTCCAGGAGCCGCATTTCTACCTGCGCTGCCTCGGCAAGAACGGAGTCTTCGTGGACGGCGCCTTCCAGCGCCGCGGCGGCCCGGCCCTGCAGCTCCCGCCGCAGTGAGTGCCGCCGGTGCGGGTCGGGCTGGGCCGGGGGGGAGGCGGCACTGCGGGGCTGTGGGCCGGGAGAGGGACTGAGAGGGACGGGGAGAGTCCGCGGAGAGCTAAGAAGGGAGCGACGGTGGTTCCTCCGAGGGGCCGCTGTTGAGGACGGGGCTTTGGGGCCTCCCCCGGCTCGCGGAGGAGAATTGAGGGATGCCTGGCGTGGAGGTGGAAGAAAAGTGGCTGTGTGTCTGCTGGAGGCTGCGGTGGCGGTGGGGAGGGGGTTCTGCTCCTTGAAGGCAGCGGATCCACCTCAACGTCTGCAGGGGATGTCGCCTTCCAGCAGCCCGTGACCGTAACGGGGGGTGTTAGCAGGGCTGGGTTAGCGGCTGGTTGAGCCACATCTGTGGAAGAAACGTGAGCTCCTCACCGTAGGGTGCTCCTCCTCTGTGGTGCTTCTCCCGCACGCTGCTGCCAACAGGCTGGTGTCCAACTGGTGGCCCTTCAGGGATTCCCAGAAGATGAATGAGAAGGAAGGCTTTCCCCAGAGGGCCGAAGCTTGCTACGCCCAGGGTTTGTCTGCCTTGGAAAAGTTTTAGTGGAAAAAGTTGGAGAACCACTTTTGTCTGAGTGCGTGTTTCAGGGTTGGCCAATTGTGTGTTGACTCTCTATGGAGCAGAGGTGGTGCTGCCCACCAGGACCCCTGCAGAGCAGTGCCCTGCGTACTTTTGTTCCACTCACAAAGCGCCGAAGGCTGCAGAGACATCTTTCTATTCTAAATAAGCTTTCTTGTTTGAGGAAGGCCCAGAAAGAACGATGAGGTCGCCGTTAATCGTGTTCTTCCTCTGAAAATATTGTTTATGGTTGCTGAGCACTGTCCAACTACTGCGGAGCTTCGCCCCGGAGGTGGCAGTGTGGTGGCAGTGGGTGATGTAATTCCTGCATGCATCCTTCAGGCCACGCTGGGCAGGCTGTGGCTGATGCACTCTATAAGGGCAGGGGTGATGTTTTATTGTGTTCTACGACGCTGTTGGCTGTTTGTATGAAACATCTGTTTCCATCCAGCAGCACTTGGCTCTGGTACCACACACCTCCAGCACAAGGGTCCTGCAGTTATCCCTCTCTAGCCAGCCTGTTGCTCAGGGGAGGGTTTTTTAATTACTCATTTCCTCTGCAGGCTGCTTCATTTTGTACTTAGTAATTTGGTTATAACTCCCTAGCTACTCGCTCTCCGAGGCATTTTAGTTTGTAACGTGTTTCATTTTCTGAAAGAGATCTCCTTCAGTGTCAGTTTAATTAATCTTGCTTTGTAAAACAAGACCACCCAAAGCCCAGGGCAGCTCTGTTGCGTCGCTCCCTCTGGTTCTCGGTTTATTTGTCCAAGCTCTCCCCTCCCTGCCGTCCTATTTCTTCACTTGGTTAATCATAAGCATTGTGCTCCCTCTCAAGCAGGGAGTTGGTTGCCTGTACACCCCCCCTGTTCCCCCCCCCTGGTCCCCCCCCCCCCCCCTTCCATTTGCTCTTGACTTCTGGAGTGGGAACAGCAATCTTCCTTCTCCTTTGCCATGCAGGGAAGTGTTTAATGCAGTTATGAGCTCTGCACAGTAAGGCATCCTCCTTGCTCGGCCACTGTTTGAGCTACATAAAGGAACTTGGTGTGCTCCTCCCTTTCTGAGTTCTGGAGCAGAAAAATGTTTTGCACCGATCTAAAGGAATTTGCCCCCATACTTCAAGCAGGTAAACAACTCCTCGCCTTCTCCTGGCCAGGCAACGCTTTGTAACCCAGACAAGAGGGGGAAAAAAAATAAGTCCCGTTGAAGCACAGAATTGAGTGAGGCTTTTTCTGCTTGCTTTCGTCCCCAGGTGTGGAACATCAGCCAGCTCCCTTCCCCGTTGCACCCTCAGCCCCACACGTGCCCACTGAGTGAGCAAACAAAGCGTCGCTCAGTGCCATTTCTCTTCTGCAGAGCAGTTTGTGTGCTTGTTGCTAGCCAGCTAATATTGCCAAAATATGGGGGGGGAGGGGGGGGGGGGGGAAGTAGAAATAAGTCTTGGTACACAGGCTTTACAATTCCAGCTGTACTTTTTTTTTTTTTCCTGAGTACTATTTTGTGGTAGCATCACAGCCCTGTTTGGAACAGCCACATCATCTCTATCTGCCAGTAAAATGCATGGCTGGTATTAAGATTTAGAAATTCATGGCTGCTCCATTTGATGATTTAGGTGGACGCCCTTGTGACGGTCTTAGAGCTGCTCATTTGAATAGCCATCCCTTTTTTGCTATCTGTTGTTTGTAAAGGATAGCAAAAAATCTGCCAAGTCCTATTTCCTTTGTGTCAATGCAGTCGCTTCTGTATTCCGCTATTACAAGCGAAGGAGTGATTGTGCATCATGAGATCATGAGAGGGTTCCAGGAAAAAATGCATCTTCCGCGTGTAATTCATGCTAAAACATAAATCTTGGACTCGCACATTCCATTTCTGAGGTTTCCTCTCGTTTCACTCTTACAAAACTTGTGTGCTGTAAACCCTCTTCTGAGTTTGGAAGCAAACATCCCTCAAACCTACAGAAGGCTTCGTTGGGAGGGGCGGGGATGGAAGGAATAGGATGAGCTGGAGGTGTTTCATTCTGAAGATTCCCCATGCCTCCCAAAACAGCAGCCCTGCTCTGAACCAAGGGCCTCGGAGAGGAGCTCTGCACCGCTTCCTCCATCCCCATCACGCGTTCTGTCGTCTGCTGGGAGCAGGATCTCGCTGCCGGCCGGGCGGATCGCCTTTCACAGCTGTGTTATGGAAGATTATATTTCACAGATGTGATGACATAACTGTGGAGTATAATTAAGCAGTAATGACCAACAAGGAGGGCATTTCCTCGAGGTTAATGACAGTTAGAAACAAAGTGGGTGGAAAAGCAGAGGGCCGCAGTGCAGCCGAACGCCCCTTAATCTGTTTAATTAACGCGAGTGTCGCACTGCAGCAAGCGCTCAGATAAATCAAGATGAAATCATGGAAGCACTTACATTAAGTGCTTAAATAAAATTAAGGATTGCTAGAAGCTGTTCTTAGCTGTGCTAGTGGAAATCTGGGGAGAAATATCTGGGCTTGTATTAGAAACCTCCAGACTGTTGGTAGGCTGTGCTGTGGTCTTATTTGAAACTATCGATACAAGTTAAAGCTGAAGATAATGTGGGAGTCATTACCCGAAGTAATTATTCCCATTTAAGACAATAATTGCTTCAGACTTACCATGTAATCAAGTGTTTACAGCATCATTCCAACACAGGATTTTTAATCTTTCCTTTGCAATCTTCAGAAATAAACTCGGTTTTTAGAAGCAACAGTAATGAGCTGGAGGCTTCCAATAATTAAACTGAGCATTTTCCACCCCTGGAAGTGAAGGATCTGAGACAGAAGCTGGAAGCTGAGCTTGCTAACCTGAATTTTAAGCAGCTATGGGTCAGGTTTTCAAATGCTCCTAAGTACAAAAGTCCTATTGACTAAAAACTGCAAATGTTGATTGAGCGTAGCCTGATAATGGCACTTGAGCTTTCTGAACTGGGGGCTCAATGGCTGGAAAATGGTGCTTGCCTGTGAATATTTCATGGCATATTTGCTTGTGGCCTTTGTGCCTGTTCCGTGGCTTTGCAGTAGAACTATTAATGGAGCTGAAACTTTCTTTTTTTCAGTGTAAATTGATATTTTCAGCGCGAGATTTATAAGCGTTAAACAGTTCTTAAGCCTGAAGTTCTTCTTGGGATTTAGGAAATGGAAGCAATGAATGGAGTAGTTCTTGAAGTGTAAAATGCATGGAAAGGAGATGTATGGCTATGTGGAGTTAAACTGCAGAGTCAAATGCATGTGTATTTATCTCTGTGTATAGGCCCCGTTATAAACTGGCAATGTAATGTACATGTGGCATTTTATTATGAACCCACTGCCTTATTTATAAAGGGATTTTCATAGGTACTAACACTTGGCATAAATAAGTAGTCCAGTGCTCAGAGCACATCTGAGGGTGCTGATCTGAAGAAATCCTATGCGTGTGTTCATCTCTGTGGCAGTGCACAGCTCACGTCGTGCTGGGGCAGCACGGCTGTCACTGCCTTTGGGTTCTGCACCCAAACAGGAACAGAGAGCTGAGCTCAGCAGTGCTCCGTTCCCTTCCTCAGGGAGGTTGGGCAGTGCTGGCCCGTAGCTCAGGGCACAGCTTAACAGAAAAGCTGCCATTCTCCAGGAAAGTGGAGATGTACATGTTGTCTGATGAGCTCACGAGCTGTTCAGCCCCTGTTCTTGCAGCGAGGCCGATGCTGTCGCAGTGCGTGCCCAGGAGCTGCTCTGACCACATAACCACGAGCGCTGTGCCGTTGTTTCTGAAGCACTCCGACAGCTCCTCGTGCAGTTCTACTTCTTAAACATTGCATAATCTGTGTTTGCAGCGTGGCGGTGGTTCTTTGTTCGAAGCGCATCATTTGCTGTGCTGCAGCTGTGGTGGATGGTGGTTTTACTCCTGCTAGGAACTCTTTAAAGGTTTGCTATCTTAGTTCTTTATCTTACATTTTTCATGCTCTGATTTCAAAGACCTGAATGGGTTTTTTGTTGCACAGCAAGACTGCGATAAAGGCTTACTTTATTTTAATTATGGAATTTATGTCGAGCAATAACTCTTAGCTACGCAACTCAATTTGTCACGGCTTATGTTAAACGTTTAAGGAAAGCTTCTCATTACATGAAACCGGCACTCGATTTGTTGATTCAAAAATAGCAGTGCTGTAAGTCAGGCTGTGAGTATAAACCAGCGCTATGCAAAGCTCACTGCATAGCTCCCTTATGTATTCCTTTAAACCAAGCTCAGTTCGGCTTAGCTGACATGTTGACTATGAGAAGATGGATCTAAGCAGAGCGTGCCATGCTTCTCTTGTGCAGAGCCTCAGCTCTGAAGGCTTAAATGTGGATTCACGTTGTGCTGGGGGAACGTTGTGCTAGCAGCCTCTTGGTCATGGCATGCATGCTCAGCTGACTGCAGGATTCTTCCAGTGAGCTCTGTTGCTGTATATAGAACTCCAGGGGATGAATGAGTCTGAGAGGTTTTGCTTTTACAGAAACTGGAAGAAAAATCATGAGATCTGTAGTAATTCACATCTCGGTTATTTCGGGGTGAACATCCTCGCTGCAGAGTTCCGGTTTTGACTCGAGGTAACAAATCATGTGCGTTGTGATCAAAAGAGCATCTATTTTGTTTTCTTTCAGAAGATGGGCCACGCGGTCTTCTGCAGAATAACCAAGTGTATAAACGACAGCCGGATTGATGTGGTTGTGTTCTTTGCAAGAGAACTCTTAGCAACTGCTCTGATTGCCATTTGTCATCGGGGCTGTTCTGTGGGATGCCAAATTCTCTTGCTTGGTGTTACAGTTTCCTGGAGGAGTAGATGTGGCAACAGGATGTTGGTAAAGAACAGGAAACTACTTGAATTCACCGCTCATGCCATACAAATAAAGGCTTATGACTGGCCCTTGTGCAGCAGTGGCTGCTTTCTGGCGTGGCCTGAAGTTCCTGCAGCTGGAGTGTTGGTGTGCTCTGAGGATGGGGGTTGTTGGGTGCCCAAAAAGCCACTGTGGGGCCTCCAGCACAAGGACATCATGTGGCTGGTGGGGTGAGTGCAGAGGAGAGCATGGGGATGCTCAGAGGTTGGAGCACCCCTGCAGTGGGGGCAGGCTGAGAGCTGGGGGTGTGCAGCCTGGGGAAGAGAAGGCTCCAAGGAGACCTCATTGCAGCCTTCCTATGCCTAAAGGGAGCTGATAAACAGTGGGAGAGCAACTTTTTACATGGTCTGATAGTGATGGACAATTAGGGAATGGTTTTAAACTAAACCAGGGGAGATTTAGCTCAGATGTCACTGTTCTGGTACAGCAGAGTGCAGATTCACCCTGAGAAACAGGGCAGGTGAGGGTCTGGGGAAGTAAGGATCCTTTGTGGGGATATTTTGTGCCGGCCTGTAGGGTGAAGAGGCTGAAGCAGCGTTTTGTCTTCTAAATGCGGGCTGTGAAAAGACATCTTCATGTACTTCCAGATTTTTTGGTTAATTGACTAATTGTGAGTGCAAATTACTGTACAGTCTAAATGCATTTGCTCATTCCAGTGAATAATCCAGTATTAACCACGGAATGGCTTTTTTCAAGTATTTGTGCCTCTTCCCACTGCAGTGTACTGCAGGCTGCTTGTCGTTAGGTGCAGCACCAATATCCCATAGCTAAAGAATATACAGCTGGAAAGAAACTGTTATTCCTTTGTTTTCCTAATGCAGATGCACTTAATGCCTGCTCTCTCTTGTCCATAGATGTTTCCTGCTGGTGATTTACATCTTCGGTTCCTTTAGAGCAGCTCAGTAAAATTCACGTGTGCATTACTTTTGCATGACACTTAATTTTTATGAAATGCATATTTTATTGGACGGTAAAACATTTAAGGGTCTTAATGGCCTAATTAATACTCTGTATCCACTTCTGTCTTGTGTATTTTGCTCCTCATTCTACTCCGTCCTTCTTGTCCTCGTGCATTTTTTATCATGAAAATCTCAAGTAATCTTGAGAGAGCACTCTGTTAGAAGCCTGTTCTTTGAATATTCAGCAACTCTAAGTAAGATTTGATTGATAGTCCCTTCTCTCCCTTCCCAGTCTATTTTTAGTAGTTCAAAAAGGAGCTTAATTTCTCGGGCTGTCACTTGTTGTGTATGTGCAGGCTCCAATTTGTTTCGGTGTTTTTCTCCCTCCTTTCAGCATACTGGGTAGGTAATTTTCCTGTTGCCTGATGACATGTTGACAGCTGGGGAGAGAGAAAGCAGCAATGAGCTGGGAATTGTACCTTAGCAGAGGGAGCGAAGATGGACAGCCTTTGGTTGTTATACATGCTGGGTGATTAGAATAGGAGGATAGATGGAAGAAAGCACATCATTATCGCTTGCTAGAACACTCTTGAAACAGTGTATAAGTCTGTATCTTTCCATGTACAGGTAAAAATCCGCTCCATCTTCTAGAACAGAGCGAAGAGACAAAATAAGCCTTCAGAGTGCCATAGGCACAATGGAAAAGGCATCCTTCCCCTCCCCTGAAATACAACATTGTAGCTAAGGCCTTTTTTTCTTCCTGCTTTGTGCGGCTTTGAAGAGAGGCTTGGGAAGTCTTCCCACACAAACTGGTTTAATCTTCTGTCTCCCTTAAGGCCACGTACAGAAGGCACCAGTGAGCACGACTGGACTCCCTGCAGAGCCAGTTCGTGCACTTGCTGAAGGAATTGCTCTTGAGCAACTGAAGGCCTTTTCTCTCTCCGGGGCATAAGAACCAGGGACTCTGAAATGCACTAACTCTGGAGCGTGTGGGAGGAGGAAAGGACAAGACATACAAGGCAAATTTGGCTTCCACCCGATGGGTAGACCAGGAATGGTTTTGCTTTTCATATTCAGTTTGAGGTGTAGCCCAAACTAAGGTGTCAGCTCTTGGTGTGGGAGATATGCCAACTGCTGGGTAGTTATTGATTTTTATTTTTTTTTTTTTTGATTATTTCATGGCTTGCATAAGATGCTGTCCCTTAGGTTGGCTGCCTGCCTGCCATGTGTACAGGGGTGTTGGCTGTCAACAAGGCAGGCAATTGGGCGGCTTTGCCACCTTCTGTCCCTTTGGCTGTGGAACTATCAGCTCAGCAAGGTGAGACAAGCCATAATGAAGCTGTATTGCCCCGGTAATGCCTGCAGAGGAAGTCAAAAGGCTAAAGCAAGCTGTGCTGCTAATGCTTTTCTGATTGGAATATTAAGGCAAGCACTAAAGTTTCCTTCAAGTGTAGGAGTTCTTAAGAGAATATTCCTTATGTGCACTGGTTCAATAAAAACATTGCTAATGTGTTTTCTTATAACGAGGTGTATGCAAACCAGCTGTTAGAAATAGGTGCAGTCACTTAGTCTGGACTTGCATGTGGGCTGTTTACACCAGCATGTCCCAGATCAGCAATTTGCTGCCAGCTGACCCTCAGAATGAACCTGGGAAACATTTCTTTCTTGCACAGTGATTCCAAATCTGAGGTAAGATGAGTGCACTGAATTGAAATGTTTCCCTAGGTCTGTATGCTGTATGGAAGTGAAGGAGGTAGGGACGTTAGGGTATGGCAGCAATATGGGAAATTAACTCTCAGAAATGTCCTAATTTTAAGGTAATGGCACCATTGTGGAGGCAGCTGGCATGTGGGCTGTCACTGTGTGTGTGCCATTGTCATTTTACTTGGAGTTCTTTGCATGGAAGAAACTCCTCAGCACATTCATGTATTCTGGTAGGATTTAAAATATCCCCTTGAATTTGGGGGATATTTTAAAATGTTTACCCTCTTAGCCATGTCCTGCTGGGTGTCTGTCCTAAGGCAGTCTGGTGCACCTTTGCCTTAGGATGAAATCACAAGCAAGATGAATTTCTTTCCTGCTTCTTTAATAGGAAGACTTTGTCGTACCAAATTGTGCTTGGAATCCTCTTCTAACCTTCAGTTTCAGTGTCAGCATCATGGAGACTGCAGGTGGGTGTCACTTTGTAGACACATGTGAGAGATGCTCTGTGTCGCCCCAGATGCTCCTTTGGCTCTGAGTCCAAAAGATGCCAGCTTTTAAAACATCTAAATTACCCCAGAGCAGCTTTTAAAACCCTGATCCTGGCATCCTCTGCTGGGCATTGAATGAGTTGTGAAATGTCTTCAGAGGGAGTGGAACGGACTGGAGCGAGCATTTTGCAGAGTCTGAGTCCATATGGGTCGTTTTTTATAACGTACATAAATAGCACATTGGCTCCCTCCAAATCACTTTCTAAATGAGCTGAACCAGCCTCGAAGGAAAATACATCACAGTCACGCTCTGTGTTAAGCCCTCTTAGAGACTGATTGAATTCAAAGGTTAGCAGCATCCCACACAAGGTTTTTTTTGGAGTATATGTGTGGGAATTAAGATCTTTGAGCTTTATGGAGGTTATTTTGTGTTGCACAGCCTTGGCTAACGTGTTTGTAGGTAGCTGTTAGGTTTGGAAGCAAGTCTCCTCGGTGGCTTGGGAGACCTTTCAAGGAGACCAGCTGGCTGCTTGAAGGAGAGCCCTCCGTGATGAATGGCCCATTAGAAGTGAGTTGATGGCATTGCAAATGAGATTTACATGAGAATCAAACTGCTGTAGTGGATCCAACAAAGATGCTGAAACAAGTGTCTCTTTCTCTGGTGGTTATTAAGAGATCTAATGCCCTGATCATTATAGGTGGCCAATTTCTCCTTCTCTAGGGTATAGAAATACTTGAATTCGTATAGTAATAAAGAAGAAGCTGGGAAGTAGGAAAATGGGTTGGGACAGAGCTGCGTGTGGCCACATTTCTGTGGCAAGCTGGAAATTCCCCAGCATTGAGCCAAGCCTTAAGATGCTTGGTTTTGGGTTAGGTATGGAAATGAATAACGGCCCGGCTGCAGGGTCCAGGGAACTGCTGCCTGTTCCATGTGTCACTGCACGTTTAGCTCCGTGATTGCTACTTATTGAAATCAGAACTTTTTGTAGAGGCTGTTGGGGGGAAGTTCCCCAAAGCGTGGGTGCAGGTGGGGCTTTTTTTGGCGCGGGGGTAGGTGTTAATTGTGGTTTATGACTGGGGGAGAAACGTACTTAGTTGAATGTTTCTGCCAAGATGAGCAAAGGAGGAAAATAGTGAATATTGACCTTTTCAATTTTAACCAAGATCAGGCTTGGAAGGTTGCTCAGAAGGGCTCTCCAGTTTCACAGAAGCAAGGAAGAAGTGAGGGATGCTGGTAGTGGCCATGCTTTGCTGAGTCACTTCTTGTGGTCTCTGATGCGGTACAATTGAAGCCAGACTCCTCTTCAGGGCTGTCGTAGATGGGGAAAACAGCCCATGATGAATGGGGAGTAGCAGAAACAGCGTGTGGGTGAGCATGTGCTGCAGGGTGCTTGCCGTGGCTGTAACGTCTCCAGAGAACCAACCGCTGTCAGTCTGGGTGCTCACCAACAGCAACTGCACTCTGGGGGCCCACAGCTGCCCTGTGCTGCGTCTGGGTGTCCTCAGCCATCAGGGCTGGGAGCTGTGCTGTGGGTCTGGGGGATTCGGTGGGGCTCAGTATTCCTACAGGAATGCCTCCGAGACCTTGGAAAGCACAACTCGAGACCTGGTGTAGTGTCTGACGTGGAAGCCTGGTGGCAGAGGGTTTGTGAGCACCACATGAAGGATGGTGATGGGCTGAGGATGTGACAGCAGAACATAAAGAGCTGCTGTCCTGCCCTGTGCCATACAAGCTGTCCTTCATGCCTGGAGTTAACCCAGTGGGACAGTGCGTTACAATAAGGATGGGTGAAATAACCCTATTTGCCACTGTGCTGTGCATCAGTTTTTCTTTTTTGTTTTTAATTGCATAACCCCAGCTGCTGTCAAGCACTTTTAAAGAATGTGTATCTTCAGACTGTGAGGGATTTTTTTCTGCTTCTGTCATTCTGCCAATTGATCTGTGCTTAGCTTTGTTTAATGGATGTTATCTGATAGGGTTGGGGGTTTGTTTTTGCTTTGGCTTTTCTCTTTCCATTGAAAAATCACACCAGAATCTAAAATAGACGAGCTCAAAACTGAATGCTAAGGCAAGATAAATATCTCTGATATTTATCTGTGATATCTGCTGTCAGAGCAAAATCCCTTTGAAATGAATTTTTGTCCCCAGAAGATGCCCCAGCATCGAAGAATAATTGATTCTGCCCATGTTGGTTGTGCTGCTGCTGGCACGTGCAGTGAGCAGGAGGAGAGGAGTTAATTTTAGCTTGATTAGCAGCACAGAAGGGAATCAAGATGACTGCTTTGGAGATGGCAGTGGGATGAGATCAATGATGGTAGTTCACTTTTAATACATCTAAGTGGGTGTTCTCAGCAACTTGGTTTTTCTTTTTTTTAATTTCTTTTTAAGAGAACCAAGAATGTTAATGCATTTAGTCCTTGAAAACCTCCTGTGGTCGCAGTTCTGTGTGCTTTAATGTTGCATGGTGGTTGTTTAAATGAATGCCAGGTGCTTGCATCCCATTCCTCAGCAGTTTCCTGCTTGGCGCTGCTCCCTGGTTCAGCAGCATGGATTGGGCTCCTCGCTTTTCTCCTACTCACCTTTGTTTATGTGCTGGAGCATGTTCAAAACTGTTTATGATTAAACATTGCTCAAACAGGCAGGTTGAGATTTATTGGTGTGAAGGAGGCTGGGAGGAGGGAGTGGTTGGTTGGTCATCTGTGTTTATTTCCAGCTGCAGGTGATGTTATTGCTGCGGCACACGTGTCTGCTGGCGGCGGTGGATCAGACTGGCTGCTGTGTGGTGACACAGGACTGATACCCATGGGCACTGCCTTCTGTGTAGGGTGCATCCAAAGCTCCAGTGAGGCTCTGCATGCTGCTGGTGGCCTCTTTCCTCTTGAGCTTGTGGCTCTGAGGTCACCCTGCTGCTTTAGGAACCGTGAGCTGTCTCTGGGTGGGAGAGGCTTTCAAAGATCCAAGGCTTTAAAACATGCCAGTGGGGTTATGACCCATGGGAGTTTTAAGTGTAAGACTTATTCTGGGCATACCCTTTTAAAAGCTAGTGCTGGTGTACAAGTGGCTCAAAACACAAGGCTGATAGGCGACCAATCGTTAGGAAAATATTTATAGTGAAAATTTAGAAATGACAAAGTTAGAGGTAAGTTCATGAAAGCTATCATCTTTCTTTGGAGCTGAAATGGTGTTTCTTAGCCTCTTTGCTATCGCAGATACTGAAGTGCAATATTGGTAGTACTCTCAGCATGATCTGCTGAACGTGGGAAGGGATTTCTGCAGTTAGGAGGCTGGATGAGGAAAGAGATGTTGTCCCTCCCCCCACGATGTTGCACATAACTTACATTTTCTCTGAAGATCAGATATTTATTAGTTGGTGAGGAAACGGTTTCAATGCTGATGGCAGCAGCAGTGTGTAGAGCCCTTGTGTGACATGCAGCTCCTTAACTACTCCTTATTTTTATGTATACAACCACACACACAACAAAACAACATAATAGGTTTGCTGTGTGTTACAGATCGTATCAGTCATCTGCAGTGCTGATAGCGAAACTTTCTGGTGCTGGCAGCCAGCCCTATCTAAACACAAGTGCTGCTGCTGCCAGCCAGCCTTGGTGGGAAGAGTTCATACATTGCAAAGTGGTGCTGCTGCTTATTTCTCTCCACAGTTTTTGCACTGGGAGGCACCACCCGTGGGAGACGTTAGCTGACGAGTGTGGCGGTGCTGGGGTACGACGTGGCTGACCGTATGACATGCAAGGAAAGGAGTTTGCTCTACCTTAGCAGTTTGCTCAGAGACGTGAGGTTGTTTACAGTGAGGAGTTCACAGGAACAGAGCAGCCTCTGTGGCTGGGAGAAGTGGGGCCAGAATTCACCTTCCAGAGAGCTTAAAAATAATAAAAAATAAAACCTGCCACCTACACTGATAAAAAGACAGCTGTAACTGTTAGCGCTGTGGACTCATTTAAATTGGTGTAATGTCACATCCAGTATTTGTGGGTGCAGGTAAGATGGTTATGCCCACATGTTAGCACTGGCAGAGCAGTCAGCCCTTCTGATGCTGCAGGCTGACTGCACGCAGCTCATCTCCAGTCTGTGCTGCTGAGCTGCAGCCTGCTCTTTGCAGAGGAGTGGGAGGCGAAGAGGAATTCATCTTCTGATAGCAAGCCCTGTGCCCGGTGCTGCCCATTTGGAGTGAATGGCATATTTTGAAGCTGACTCCAATGTTTTGAAATGTGAAACTGAGTGAGGTACAACTATAACATCACCTCTGTTTCTCTGTTCCTGATCGTTAGGCACCCAGGAGCTGCTGTTGTATGATGGGTGCTTAACGTGGCTGGCTGTGTGGTGGGCTTTCACTGTGTCACTGACCCAAGTACCAAAAATCTGCCTTAATGCGATTTGTTATTAAAGCCTGTTAATTATACTCTTCAGACTGTACCAAGGCTTCATTTGTGAGATCATCCTACATATTTTAATCTGATTATTAACAACCACTTTTGTTAAACTTAATCCACGTTTGCATTAAGCTTTATTTAAGCATTCATATTTAGTTGTTATTTCTATTCTGTTTGTAAAAACGTGAATTCATCCCCAGTCAGGTGAGGGTTGACTGGTGCTCCACTGAGTTCAAAGAGAAGTGGTAGTGACTGTTTCTCAGGAATATCCTTCAGCTCTTTTGCAGGTATTGAAGTGCATGAAAAGCCATTCCCAGCTGGCTTACAGGGGCTTCTGCTGAAGGATTTTTGGAAAGGTCGGGTCTTGAAACTGCAGACTCCTCCTTTGTGCTCTAATAGCCTTGTGGAGGAGATGGCAGCTGCTTCAGGTAGATATTTTTGGTACTGGAGTCAGCAGCTTTACTGTGAGACCTGTGCTGCAATGTTGGGGATGGTTGGATCTGGAAAAGACCCGTCCATAAGGTGAGCTCCCCAGGCAGGGTGGTGGCTCCAGAGGAACCCCTCTGCTGCCCTCTGTTCCCTGATTGATGTACCCTTCTCAGCAATCACCATGATGTTCTTCCCTAAGAGATCTTGTTTTCTTACTGAATTTACTCCCTGATAACGCTGTGGTATTTAATTACACACACAAACAAGAAAAGGCAACAGCAATACCTTAAGGTTTTTTTCCTTTTTTCTGCCCTGTGCAGAAACAGGAGATTTTGGTCCTTTCCAACGCCAGATATTCTTCAATTACAGGATTCTGTGAATCTTGAAGTAAAGCTGTGCCTGACATCTCAAATAATTTTCAAATAGTAAAATCTGAATGTTATTAAAGAGCTGTAAGGAATGTGAAAATAAAAATATAGCTCTAGATTCTTCACTAGGAACTCTGCAGTGCAGAACAATTTAGAGCGTTCTCACTTGAAAAATTAGCTGCTATTGTTTGGACAGTGTCGATGCTCGTTTTGTCAGTTTGCTCTGTGACAGCAATTAAAAGATTTGCTAGAGAGTCTCTAAGAGATTGTGGAGAAGCTGTGCAGAATAAGTGATTGTTTTTTCAAGTTGCACAGCATGGTGCTTTGGTGGAAGCTCTCCTGACAACATCAAGCTGTTTGAACCTCACAAAAAAAAAAAAAAGCAATCTATTTTCTGCATGCTTTTAAAGAAAATGTATGTGAACCCAAGCAGCATTTTGATGTTCACTGGGCTGGGCTCCTGCTATCTCTTCCTTTTCAGCTTTCCTGCTCAGCCCTGGGGTGCTGTGTTCTCCCCCACCTGCCTGGCTGCTCTCCATGCGCTGCTGCCCTGAGCAGTGCCCCAGGTGGGATGGGATGTCTGCAGGACCAGGAGAGGAGGAATCTGTGTGTGAGGCTGCGAGTGCTGCTGCACAGACAGGAATCCCAGAGTTGGCCCCAACTTTCCGTGAACGCTGCGTTCTTCAAAGGAGATGGGTGAAATCCCAATTGGAGCATCTGTCTGTGCGTGGCAGGGAGCCTTGGTGCATGAAGGGAAGCCCTGTGCAGCTGAGCTCGATAGAAACACTCATGGCAGCTCCTTTGCTTGGTGCTTCTAAGAGACGTAGCTATGCATCAGTTGTGGTTTTGCCTGATGCTGCTGGTAGTGTTTGTTTTAAATAGAAGCACTTGCCTGTACACGCTCTTTGCTCACTTGAAATCTTGTCTAGCTGTGTTGAAGCCTCATTCCAGGTATGATGATATGCAGTGTTAGGCAAATCCCAGTGTGACCTGTGGCACCTCTCATTAAGGAACAAATCCTTTACTGTGTGTGCAGTTCCAGCTAGGAGTTGGCAAGAAGCACAGTGCCATGTCTGTGACAATTGTCAACCCTAACTTTTTTTATGCACTGTCCCTTCTTAGCTATCTGTCTCACTATTCTTGCTTCTCTCAAGAACTGTGACTTCTCAGTTTCAGAATCTTTTGAAAATTTCCAGCCTCAAAGCCATCAGCAAGATGGCTGGTAGGACTTCCCTGATAAAGAGCAGAGCTTTTCTCATAATGAATTGTATTTTCTTTTCAGAAAGGAGAAGGCAAAGTTTGTATCATGTGATGCTTAAATCAGAGCCTGTGGTCGCATATGCTTTCCTTAATAGCCTGACACAAATCTACAGCAGTTCTGCTGGTACTTCCTTCTTTCATTCCTCCTTGGAATTCCCATCCATGTTTTCATGCCTTGCTTTTGCTGGGCTCGTGCTGCCATGTGGTAGGTGAGGCCAGAGCAGCACTGGGCTGCCTGACAGTGTTCACCAACAAAAAGAGCAACTCATTACATCAGTTCAGCAGTTGTGTGCACTGTGCTATTGGCACATGGAGTGATGCTAAGAGGAAATGGTTGATGGGAAAGAAAGGCAGAGAGGGAGAAGAAAGTGCCACTTATACAGCATAGGTGCAGATTAGATCATGTTAAAGTAAAACTGCATGAGATTGAGTGGCTTGATGGGTGTATCTGCAATGCTCAGCATGATGGATATAAAATAAATATAAAGGGATTTTGTTGGAGCATGCAAGGTGAGTGAGTGGAAAGCTCAGGTGGCTGCTTAGCTGGAAGCCAGCCTTCCTGAATGTAAGCTCGTATTGTGCCCTATGGAATAGCTGAGAATGAGCACTTTGGATTGTTCCATCTTTGTGGTGGTTACAGAGGTTGCTTTCTGGCCTCAGTTTCCTTTGGATGTGTTTAAAAGTCACCGTTACTGGTTCTCAGCTTTTCCTCTCATTAAGTGGCAGTGGCCAGCAGTAGTAGAGGTGTGTTTGCAGGGAGCTCTGCAGTGCTGCCTCGCCTCCTGTCTGCACTGAGTTGCTTTGTTCCAGGAGGAGCAAATACACTGAAGTGTCCGCATGGCCTTCATCAGGGAGCTGAGGATTCTGAGCTTCACCATTGACTCACAGACCCTTCTCTCATCTCTTCCTAAAAGCAACAGATTATTTTACTGAGAATCACAGGTATTTCTCTGGACTTTATGGGTTAGACTTGAATGGGATTTCTGTGTTAAGTCTGTTCAGATCAGGAGTGTGATTGAAAGAGAAATAGCAAATGCTGAAAATCCTATTACTTTAGGACTGCAGTAACCTTCGGAATGAATGAAGCACTCTTAAAAACCCAGCAGCTGTGCTGCTCCTGTCCCTCTGCCTAAAGAGATGTGTAAAGAAAACAAATAGAATGACTTTAAATTGCCACGGTGACAGGTACATGCCTGCTCTGTGACGTGTATTTAGACTTAAGAGAATAAAATGGATTTGTTTTCACTCTTCCAGAACTCCTCCTGTAGCCTCAGTGCAATTAACTTGTTCGTTTGGAATGCAGGCAGTGCTACCCAAGATGTTACAGCAGGATTCTTACAGGTCTTGTTTACAAAGTGTTACTTAAAATATAAAATCTGGGGTAGGGAGGGGAACAGGAAATGCTGGATGATTTTAGTGTTGTTTTATTATAAAGGAGGGGTGAGTAGTGCATAATCTCCTGTGACAGCTTAGACAGCTTTACAGAGCTGCTTGTTTGGTTTCATGACGTTCCTTCCAAACCTTCCAAACATTCATGGTCATTCACTTTCAATTGGAAGAAGATTTTATTGCTCTCACTTTTGCCTACCTTGCTGCTTCAGATAGCTGCAGTTCAGCAAAGTAATCATCTGGAGCACAGTCCTTCCCATGGTTATTCCTATCAGAGAACACAGAGTTAGCTTATTCTTAGAAAGATGGAGAAAACTGATTTTTGCTTGTTCTGCAAACTAAAATGTAAACAGGGATAGGAATCGCTCTGAGCACTTCACAGTTAGGTTTTGTTTTGGGCTGGGTACCACTGTTGGCTTTGAAAATGCTGCAGCTCTGCACAGCGCTGGGCTGGGCTCTGCGTGGTCCCAGAGCATCACAAAGCATCAGTCCTCAGCCGGGAGCTCACAGCTCTGCTGTTGTGCAGCACTCACAGCAATTAGAGCATCTTGCAGTTCTTATGTTTGGTAGTTTGCCTCTCTGTCCATGGGCAGACCTCTGGGGCTCAGGTACCTGGTTAGGTTAGTGAAGTAAACCTTGGGTAAACTTTCCCAGTGAGTCTTTCATGTTGTCCAAGGCTCCTCATTTCAGACTCTTTCAAAGCATCACACGAACAGGGAGTGTGTTTATATGACTTACTGGGAACTTCCTTTTCATAGATGCAACCAATTTGCTCTTCCCTTAACTGACAACAGAAGGGAGCTGTAATGGGAGCTAACGGGCACATCTCTGTAGGGACTGCCTGTGCACTGCTGTGCATTGATCATGACCTGAACTGTTCATCTTTACCCCACACATTGCCCAAAGGGTGAGATGTGTCTGTCTTGCCCGCTGGTGAAATGGAGTCCTTTACAATAACTGGCAGTGGTGATGGCTGAAGGCAGATTCTCACTTGAGCTGGGAAACACAGCGTGTCTCTGGGACTTCATGCATGGAAATAAACATGATATTATTCAGGGTGAACTATATGCACTTGGTAGGAACAAGAAATTGGTTTCAGAGAAGTTATGGGAGGATTTAATATCTCTTTTAAGAGGACTTTTTGAGGAATCCTTGGTCAAATTTTAGCTAGTAATGGTGTAGTTCAGTTCCATCACAACTCTTGCTGCTGTACTTAAAGAGCTGGTTGTCCATGTTTGAACCTGAGCAATTCACTGATTCTGGAGCTAACTGCAGGCTTGGGATACAGCTGTGTCCCTTTGCATGATGAGGCAGCGGGAAAGATGTAGGTATTGAGAGTCAGCAGTGTAGTAACAGGGGCTGTGAGTTTCATAGGAAAAGGTGGCAGCTGCAGCGAAGGGATTATGGTGAGCTCTCTTTTTATTTTGTGAATGGGAAACCCAGACCTGCCTTTCTGGTCTGATGCAAATTGCAAAAAGTGTTATTTTTCAATGAAGCATTTCATGAAGTGTTTCTTGTTCAACCTGCATCTCAAGACTGTTAGTAGCAGGGATGAACATAGCAATGCTACTGTTGTATTTAATGCTCACAGCGCTCAGGACAGCAAGGTTGGGGGCACCGTGGGACAGTGAGGTCAGCTGAGGTGGGCTGACCTGCTGATGGCACCTCATGTAGCACTCTGCAGCTTTCTGCTCTGGTTACTGCCTTTTGCATAATGGACTGCAATGGTGTTTTATATATTTATAAATGTGTGTATACAGATATGTTTTCTCCACTTTGTCACAGTGCTTTTCTACAGTGTAAATCCAGCACAGTTTCCTGTCTCCCTTCCAAGTCCCTTTTCTTGTCCTTAGCAGCAGCCATTTGGTGTTGAGCAGCACACGGTGCTCTAACAAAGGAACAGTGCGTGTCATAGCTTCTGTTTGTGGTGGTACTGTGTTTTGGCAAACGCATCTCAGTTTCCTTTGCATCAGTAAAATGTGCTTTGAGGAGGGGGAGAGCATTCCTGGGTGTATTATGGATGATGTCACATGGGGTATGGAGTTGTCGTGGTGGGGTTTGTTGCTTTTGTTGTTTTTTCCCCTACCCGTTCTCAGCGAGGGCTGCTTTAGGGTGGATGTTTATGTAAAGCCTGGTGTTTCCCAGCATTTTATTTTCAGACCTCACATAGGTGAAATGCTTGCGGTCGCTGGCGCTGGTTTGCCACATGAAGGAGCCCAATAGCACAGCGCTGCGTGTCAGCGCCAGGAGCGCGGCCAGGAAACTTCTGACATTCTGTCTTAGTGAAAGCAAAGCAGAACTTGTAGCAACATCCTTTGTATCACTGCAGCCACGCGTGGCATATGCTCTCCTTCTCTCCTCGGTCTGCAATGTGTACACATAGCCTGCGCCCAGCAGGGAGCCGGCAGTCCACTCTCTTTGACTTTCTCCTGCCTGTAATCCCACAAGGCACAAATTGTTTCTTTGCAATTGATGGAGCTTGCTATGTGTGCGTGTTCTTGGTTTGAAGACAAATGCACCCACTGCCTTGCATGACATCCGAGAGAAATGGGAATTTCCCATTTCCCTTTTCCCACAAGAAATTAAGATGTATATAATGTGATATAATTGTATTGAGTAGAGCAGATTGCTTTATAGGGCTAGAACTGCAGGCTGCAGCTGACTGCAGCGCGTTATCTGTGGAGCTCTGTGCTGCTGCAATAGAAGCAAGCTGCTCCCTGCCTGCAGCCAACTAGGAGGTTTTTGCAGACCTTCGTTTATCCCCTTGTGATCAGCTGGGAATTTCTGAGGTGCTTCAGAGCTGCATCTCAGACACCTTTGGATCTTCATCATGCCTTTTATGTTGCCTGATGAGTGCTTCCAGATTGAGCTATTCTCATGGTGGAAATGTTAAGCAGCAGTAGTAATTGCTATGTCTCTTTGATAGGAATCATGCAACATGGATCAAGTAATAAAATTCTGCTTAAATGACCTCCAGTATATACAGCAGTCTGAAGGAATGCATGCTCAGCTCTGTCTGGGCTGTCAGCCTTGTCCTGCTTATCTTCTGTAGGTGCATAACTCCCACAGACTTAACTCCTGTGCCTCCTTTCTGAATAGGACTAATGCAATTTGCATTTATCCTATTTGGAATGAAAGAGGTTAATGAAGGAAACAATTAGAAAAGCTCATTAAAACCGCATTCTGCTGTAGTGTAATGAAAAGCAAGCTTTGCCACGATGCAGAAATCACACTTCCCTGATTTCTCACTGCTGCAGTTCCCCAGCACTGGTGAGGATGTGCTGATGGAGGCAGCTCAGGGGCCGTGCAGAGGCTGTCCCTGCTTGTTGCATGGCCGTGGTTGCTGTAACGGTCCTTGCATAGTGGCCACATGCATGCTAGCTAGCAGAATGCCTTACAGCTAGCAGTGTGTGCTGGGTTCTGCTCCAGTCCCTATCTGTAGCAATGTGATTGCAGCCAGCCCAGCCCCTCTGTTCCTTCCCCCCCATTGCAGTGCGGGTAAATCACGTGTCTGAATCCAGTCGTGTTGGGAGGACCTGAGGAACAGCACAGCGAGGCAGGCCGGCCTCTTGGCACACGTTTACTGCGTTAGTTCAGGCTTCCAATTTCAGCTTGGCTTATGACTTTAGAAAAACTAAATGTTAGCTCTGTGCAGATTGCCTGTGCTTATGAACTGGCAGCCTGGGCAGTGCTGCACAGCTACCTGGAGGCTCTGCACTGAGAACCACTGAGATCAGCAGCAGGCCAGGGCTGTGTGGAGCACTGTTACACATGGCCTGATCCATCCTGGGCTCAAATGCTGGGTACCTGGCACTGCAGCACAGAACCCCCCCAGAGAAAGCTTGACTTTTCCTAGTGAACACTTGAGAAACAAGGAAGCTTTGTACTGAGCCTTAGTCCATGAGTTGCTCAGTGTAAATGTATGTACTCCTCACTCTTTCTACAAGCAAATCCCTGCAACAGAACAAAAGCTTAAAATCCAGTCTGGTGTTTCCCTGGGCCTGATTCAGGCTCATCTCAGTAGCTGTGTGCGTGCTGCTGGTGTGCACTGCAGGGCCACTGCCACTCTGAATTGCACTCGTGTATGGAGCCTGCTGGGAACAGTGGTTAGAAGAGCTGGATAAACATGATGAGACTGCATTGCCAGCAATGATGTTCTCATTTAATGTATTAACGAGCACAGGTGGTGGGACCTTTGAAATGAATGAGAGGCAGTGTAAACTCCCACTGGATGCAGCAAAGCCGTCATGATTCCATGTTGCAAAATGCTGAGCCAGCTTCTTTGGGATGAGATGGGAATGAGCTTCCTATGCCAGAATGACAATTTTGCACATTTTGTAGCAGGTTTCTGAACATTACCTTACAGCAGAGCTGGATTATGTGGCGCGAAGAGCAGGGAGCGTTTGTAGAGCAGCAGTGGGGTTGTTGCCCTGCATTTCTATCAGTAGCAGTGTTGAGATGACTCAGTCACAACTACTGACCTGCTTGCCTACCACCTGGTTCTGTCACCATTCAGGATCTAATAACGAATGGGTGAAAAGAATTAATGTTCAGCTCACAGCAGCGCTCAGTGCTGGAGCAGCACCACCCAAGTCCCTTCATTTCCTTCTACAGACGTGATGCTGGAGGCCAGCACAGCTGCTGTGCTCTGCTGGCCTTTCCCAGGATAAAACCTGGTTTTTATTTCCTGCTTCTTTAACCTTAGTATCAGTGAAATGATCCCTGGAAGGCTTCTATTGATTGCACATCATTGTTTAATTGAAGCACGGTGAGTAGAATTGCAGCGCACTCGCTTTTACAGCCCTGAGCCTATTGTAGGCACTATGAATTGGAAAGCTTTCTGTTCGAGTATGGGAAACATCAGTCCTTGTTGGCTTTTGAATTTCCACATTGTTTCTTGAAGGCTGGATGTAGCCTCATGTAAATGTGCAACTTCTTTTTATTTTTTTAAAGTAACAATTCAGAAATCAATGTTCTTTGCAAGCCTATGGGGTCTTATTTCCTTACAAAGGCCCTGTTCTGACTTTTAGTTATAAACCATGCTGCCTAAAGGGGGGTGCTCCTGAATATGTGGTGTTCAATCTGAAACCTGCTAGATGATCCTTCAGCATCATGTGCAGAGATAACAGTGTGTTTTGGCTGTACAGTGTGTAGAGGATGCTGTCTGTTGCTCTCTGGTCTTTATGGCTTAATGCTCCCTGTTGCTTATGGTCTTCATACTTTCAAGTAACTCGTACCTTTCTGAGGTATGTGCATTGAGCTAATAAAAGATGATTTCTAGTCCTTGATATAGCAGGAGCCCAGAAGTATGTCATTTTATTTCTACATCACGTGTAGTCATTGATGGGATACGTGACCTTGGGGAAATCATTCAGTCTGCCCAAACCTCCAGCCCGCACCTGAAATCCCAGTGATACCTATGCAGTGATTTGTGAAGGATGAGCAATTCCTGCTTGGGGCTCAGAACTGAGAGATGCTGGAGAGAGAGCGGTGGGTTTTTGTGCTGTGAATGGAGTAATTTTTCAGTAATTGCATATAAAAACACTTAGAATGTTCAACATCTTGTGTGACAGTGGCTTTCCCTTTTTCTTTTTTTCCTGCACAGATGTACTTTCCGATTCCCTAGCACGGTTATAAAGATCCAGTTCACATCTTTATACCACAAAGAAGAAGTAAAAGAGGAAGCTTCGTCGCCTCCCCTTCGGCCTCTTTACCCTCAAATTTCTCCTCTGAAGATCCACATCCCGGAGCCGGATCTCCGCAGTGTGGTCAGCCCCCTCCCATCCCCCACTGGCACAATCAGGTGAGATGATAATTATCCCCAGTGATGCTGTGGTTCTTTTTGTTTTCCTTTGTGCTTTCTGGAAGCTCTGTCTCTCTTCTCCTACCAGTGTCTATCAGCTTTATGCTGCTTATCTGATATCCCCGATGCGTGGTGTGCCCCATTAAAAACAACTGGTTAAATATCTGAAGTTCAGCATTATGAAGGACAGTTAAAATCTTCACAGCCTGGATGCGTGGTTTTGTCTGAGAGCTCAAAGGGTGGGGGGCTGCCCTCGAGCATTGGTTTCACAGCGTGGAGCTGTTAGTCTATCTTTGGCTATGGAATTAGAACGATCTCTCCAGAACTACTGATATATATGGAGAAAAGAAAGCAAGCAAATGGTCTCTGTTAGGACGGCTGGTTTTATTTTTATCTCCATAATATTCCGTTGTTGCTGGGTGGTGCCGTGTTATCTGGAGCTGGGGACAAGGGTGGCCACTGGCATGTGCTTTCCTGGCAATAGAAGGAAATGGGAAGGATGCTGACCACGTGCTGAGGGGCTGTAGCAATTTCAGTGTTCATCTGTGCAAGTATCCTGTTTGGTAAATCATCTGATTCAAGAATGTGTGAGAGAAATAACCTGAATGTCATGTTACTGACTTGAATTCCCTACTTCTTTCTCAGTAAGGAGTTGATGTTATGTTCTTGCAGTGATCTCATTTAACACTTAAAATGTAGTGAAACTTACTTGCTAACTATAGTAAGGTGTGTTCATGTTACAGGGTGATGTGTTACAGTTTTTAAAGTGCAGCCTCCGAATATCAGAGTGCACCTGGGAATAGTGACAGACAGCCTTCGCTTTGTTTTCTTGTCCATAGCTTTGTAACAAGCTGCAGTACACAAACATCTCCTGTCAGCTAGCACTCATTCAGCAAGTAGTATTCAAATTTATACTACTGAGAATGACTTCAGTGTCACAATAGAGCCAGGCAGGTTTTGCATGGGTCTGGAGGCATTTGCTTGTTTGGGTTTTTCCCCGCTTGCAGAGCTGCACAGATGTGCAGTGCAGATACTCTAGAAAGAGGGAGCTGGAGGTGGCTGTGGTTTCAGCCCTCTGTTCAGGCATTGCTTTGGGTTTATATTTAACCTTCTCTTTTTAGATGAAGCTTGTTGCTGGGAGGGGAGGGGGATGGTTTCTCTGCCAGCATATGGGAGTTAGTTTCCATTCAGTCATCGTGTGCAGCATGGTGTGGTTTCTGTTACTCGCAGGGGCTGTATCTTTGACTCTGGCATATGCCTGCGACTGATATTTGACTCCTGGAGAATGTTTCTTTTGCATAAGGAGAAAGTGGAAATAGTGGTGTTGAATTGTGCTCGGCCCCTAACGGAGTGTTTACTGAGGATGATTAATGATTGCATCCGTTTGTCTTGAGCAGAAGCAAACCCAGCAGAGGCTTCAGAAAACCTCAAAAGACATCTGAGGTTTCGCTTGCCAAATTCCTTTTCATTTCTGAGTTCCTCTTACAGAGGAGGGACTGACACGTTTGTAAACATCCTCATTGGGCCCCTGCAGCCTTCTCCTCTCCCTCTGCGGGGTCTTGCAGCTCTCTTGCCCTGCAGCCACGCTCTGGGACAGGATTTGGGTTCTTGGCTCTCAGAAAGGGAGCACTGTTGGTGCAGCACATCAGTGTGAGCTCTGCCATCGGTCTCCCATAGCAGCAAACTGCTCTCTTGGTATCCTTGTATCAGCACACAGCCTTCACACAGTGCCCTCTGCCCCTTCCCCAGGGCCACAGGGGCTCAGCCCAGGACCCCATTCCCTGACAGTGTCTGGAGGCGTTTCCACCGGCTCTGCTTTCCTCCTCCTCCTCCTCCCTTTCCCCCTTCTAGTATTTACTTTCCTAATTTGGTGTGTTTGCCTTGCTCCTCCCTGATTGGCCCATGGAAAATTATTGCAGTTTGGAAATCGTTGGCTGGGTGAAATTTCCTTTTTGGAAAACAGCTCCCAGCCCCTCTTCCTGCCTCCACCCTGTGTGGCCAGGGCCGTACTGCACTCCTGCACCAGGCACTGTGCTCCCAGCGCCAGCCCTGCCCTCCTGACCGCCGTTCTGTTCCCTGTTTACATTGCAGCTTTGCTTCCCTGCAGATTCCCCCCCTGCGAGCCGCTCTGTTTTTTTCCAGCCTATTTATTTTCCCTCTGCAGAGCGCACCGCCTAGAGAGGGAGTGAGCTTTAGTTAAACAAAACCCAACCTGCCACCCTCAGCAGCTTTGCAAAGCAAGATTCTTGCTCACTCCTGGGGAGACATGTTTCCACTGTTTCCTTTGCAAGGCAGTTTTATCTCCAGGAGAGGCTGCTTGCAGATGTTTTCGATGCTGTTGTACAGCTTTAAGGGAAAATATTGGCTGGCAGCACACTCAGTGAGGCTGGCACACAGACATGGCTTATTTCTTCCTGCTCTGAGTTCAAAAATCTGTTGGAAAAACAAGCAAACAAACACAAACTTACATACTCTGAAAAAGAAAGGCTGCTGTGGCTGTGAGAACCAAGTAGAAGCAGTTTGTCCACTTCAGGCATCATAGGAAAGGGCAGAGCACCTGGATTCAGGCACAGTTCTCTTCTCAGTAGATTCAAAGCTCTGAAAAGCTGTCTGAAAGCCTTCTGTAGCTTGGCTAAATTCACCTCTGCATGCTGGGAAATATATCTGATGCTTACTATGAGTTTCAGAAGTCAAGGACTGAAAGTCCTTTCAGTGCACAGCTTAAAGATTCTGTGCTTGCATTTGGAAAACCCTCTTTTGGTGACACCCTTACTGATGACTTGAAGCTCTTCACCTGTGCAGAAAGCATCTGAGAAAGTAGTGCTACAACAAGGAAATTCAAGCTGCTGCACTGCGGAGCTCAGCATCGTTGTTCACATTTCACAGCTGCTGCTTCTGCTGGCTTATCTCTATACAGGGGTGGCTGTGGGGTTGAACACTTTGTGTTGTACTTCACTGGAAGGGCATGGCTATCTCACTTACATATACAGTCTTCATCAGTAAAAAAATAAATCATAAAAAAGCCCTCTGACATTTCTCACAGGGCTCTTCCTCCAACTGCTGCTTGAGAAGTGCCTGGTACATCTGTGTGTGGACTGACCCCAGCCTTCTGTTTTAGAGAACTGTTGATACTTAATGTGCCACCCACGGTCAGGCACTGCTAGAGTGATCAATACCTGGTCTGCAGTGAAATGAATGAGACCAATAGATCGAGCAGTTGCCATCCTTCTGTGCTTTTTTTGTAGGTTTGATTAGCAAAACAGAAGGTGTCAGCTGAACTGTTACAGTTCTAGAAGTTGCACATTTTTCAACCTTACTGCTTTTTTCCCCCTTTCCACTAGGCAATCAGTTCAGCTGCATGCTCTGCTTGTGGGTTATTCAGAGGAGCTGCAGTTCTGTCAGCTAAGCCACCAATGTGTGTTGTGGTCTTTAACAGGTCATTTAAATTCATTGCCTGCTTTTTATGCACATGTGGTGTCGTAACTACTTTCCAAGAGCATGTAGTAGGTAAATTATGTATTGGGCTTTTATTCTGTAAAGCAGCATGGGAGTGTAAGGTGGTAGGAGGGAACACTCACGTGCAGTCCTGTGTGCTGTGTTACATGACAACACCATTTCGGAACACTTGGGTTTTGATAGGGACTTGCATGGTTCTCTAAAGGCATGAGATGAGCTGGATGAACCCTGATTTCAGTGGTTATATGCCTGCTGTGGAGCAGGATGCGTAAATATTGGCCTTTCCTCCTGTCTGCAGCACTGTGAGCCACGTAAGTGAAGAGCTCCAAGGCAGGCTTTTTGCAGGCTCTTTGCATTGTCTCGGTTATCCATTGCTTCCTGGATTCAGGCTCTGGTCCCTCCCACCATTGGACAGAACGGTGATTATTTCTAATCGCCCTCGTCTCCCAGCCACAGGCCAGCTAGCACGCTGCATGTACATCCCAGAAGCAACACAACAATCTATAGCAGGCTTGGGAGCTCCTACGCATGTTTATTTCAGATAATGGACCATGTGCTGGTGGAGCAGTGCCAAGCCATGTGCTGGAGGAAAGGGTGCGTATGTCACAGCTACACGAGCACTTCCTTTTCCCTTCCCCTGCTCGACGCTGCTGTGAAACGTGCACTGAATCCACAGATGGAGTGAGCTCACTTCCTTGCTAACGGGGGGACCACTGGAGCAGAGACAAGTATAAACAATTTGAACTTCTGTGGATAGATAACTTTCTCGCTGTGGCTTGTTCAACAGCTTTGGGTCATTTTTTATTTCCAGCATGAGGCAGAGTAGCTCTCAGATTTCTCCTTTCACATCAAAATCCAACTCTGTTTGGCAGCCTCACCACCGGGGATTGTTTCTGAAACCTGTTTGAAACAGGCAACATGCAAGGACTTGCTGTTCTTTGAGTTGCATTTTTGGGGCTGGGCTGGGGAAGGAGAGCGGCAGAGGATTTGCACCCATGGGTTCTGATTGGTGTCTGGTGGAAATGCTCGTTTCGCAAGCTGCAGTGCTGTACTTTGACCTGATTCCTGCCTGGTACACGTGGAGAGGAAAAAATCCCTGTGTCTTTTGGTATCCCGTGTGCTTGAAATGGAATATAGGAATAGGCTGAGATATGTGGCATTTCTCTAACTGTAGTCTATGTGTGCAGGAAAATGCCTTCCCTTTGCATTTGGGGAGGAGACTGGAGAAGATCTTGTTAAGAAATGGGGATTCTTCCTTTGTAGTGGAATTGGGACTTAAGAAAAGAAAAACATTTGTTCAGATGGCGATCTTTATACTGGTGGTTACTCTTAGCACTGCTACTACATCTGTACGTGCTTCAGAAGTGTTTATTTGGGCATTTTGCAAAGACTGCCATGTGCCATATCCTAAACCACAGGAGGTTTTCCCTGCTCTTTAGCAAGGCACCTCCTGCTCAGGTGAACAGCTTCATGTGCACTCGCAGGTAACGCTTCCTCCTGGTCACAGGCAGGGAGTGCTTCATGCACACACCTGGCTTCAGTTGAGCTCCTGTACCTTGAGCCCTACAGACACCTTTCTTGAGGGAGAATGGAATGAAGTAACAGGGCAGTTTTCCCGCATTCTCTTACTGCCTCTCCTTCTGGGGAAATTGGCACTGGAATTTGGGAGTGTTTCTGTTCCCAGCTTGCTTGTGGACTTGTGTGACTATAAATAAATCATTTAACCATTTATTGCCCACCCCCTATCTGAGAAATATTGTTAAACTGGGACAAGCTGGAGATCTCTACGTAAGTCATTGCGTGCATTCAGGTAACAGACCACCTAGCCCAGGATTCTGCCTCTTTGGGGTGATGTAGGAAAGCATGCAATGATGCTAACTCGTGCTCAGAATCAGTTCCCTATCTTTGATCATCCTGCCTACTCCAGTCAGTACCTTTTCTGATCCTGTTGTATTGTGAGTTTGTTTGTAAGGAGATGAGAGAGCAGCATGCTGTCGTCACACCATGTGCACAACAGTACACCCTAGTTTTGCACTCCTTTATTCTTTAGTTAAAGCACACCAATCTGGAGCATTCCAGCAGCAGTGCAGTGAGTTGTACTTCTCCAGTAGCTGGTATCTATCTGAAGGCTTTTTCATTGCAGAAGAGTGCTATGAACTTTAGAGGCTAGATTCTTGATGGCAGGAGTCAGAAGTGAATCATGATGCTGTAAGATGCCACATTCTCTATAGCCAGCTGTAAGCTTTGAGTTTAAAAGGCACACTTGCCTGTTACACGGGTGAGTTTATCACAGAGACTGTGTTCAACCCTTGTCTTTCTGACCTTACAAACCAAAGGTCAAGTTTTAAATGGAAAACATGCTGCAAAGGACCACTGTGATTCAGCATGTGGCTGTAGTCTGGTCTAAAGCTGGGTCTCAGTGCAGTGCTTTGGGAGCTCGAGCCCACTGACTGCCTGCAGTAACAGTTTCAAGACCCTGAATCCTTGGTGAATCTGAGTGTAGAGGCATTAACCATGGTGTCACAGGGATCACACTGAGCAAATGCAGCTGGTGTGATTACGTGTTGTTTTGTATGCCGTTGAGAGACACATGCTTCCTCTCCAAAACGCCCTCTTCTGTAACATACAAGCTTAAAGCAAGTTATTATATTATATTATATTGCTTGCAAGCTAAAGAGTGTTTGCATGGACAGTGTGCCTGGGTCACAGCAGTAAGCTGGGGTGCATACCCAGCTGTAGCTTTACCCAGTAGAAGTCTATAGTATTAGAACGGATTCCATCTCTTCGAGTATTGATGCAGTATTAATATCCAGCAAATCATAACCACTTTCCCCACACTTGATTTTATAGCACAAACAGATATTTGTAGGGAAAAGCTTTTCTTCTTTCTTTGCTTCATATTTGTTATAAGGAGGTGTGAATGCAGGCGAATGTCCCTGGGCAGCTCCTGCTCTGGGCGGTGAGCAGAATTCCAGGAACTCCAGGCAAATGATGTCACTGCATTGTGTTTGCTTGTTTTCTTTCACCTGCACTGAAGTTTAATTTGAACTTAATCCTCAGAAGGGGTATTTTTAGTAAAACTGTTTCTCCACTCCTTCTGTCCTGTGTTTGTATGGGGGGAGCAGACTGTCACCTTGTTGTCATTTCAGTTGTCAGCTCTTTTTTTTTCCCCTTTAAGAGCTCACTGATGATTGACTGAGAGCTTGAACACTTGGCAATGTTTCACCCTGCCATGAGTGAAGGGGCTTAAGGTTCATGTTGTTTGTTCTCTATCCACATCTCTTGAATTGATAACAGACCCAGGCTGAAAGGAGGCAGCTCTGCCTGGATGGAAGTTCTGTTGTGGTGAAAGAACAGTGCTTCTCCCAAGTCTTCAGATACTGCCGTGGCTGCTTCATCAGGGACCTACCAGGCTCAGAAAGTTAACAGCACTTTGGTTGGAGGGGCTTCGTCAGCACTCATTAGAATGATAGCCCTGCAAGGGGAGAGGTTTTTCATTCACATATTTATTTAAAGCAACGAGTTGTGCTTAAAGCTCATTATCAGCTGCAGCAGCCCAAATGTGAATAGTAAAAATGGGACTATTTTCTTTACTATCTTGAAGAATTGAATCAATTCCTGCATCTGAACTGCATGGGACAGTTTTTGAAGCTTCAGTAGTTTAAAAGCAAAAGAGAGCTGATGAGGAAGGCAGGCATATGGCCCTGAGGTGTGTGATTTTCTGGAGGACTTCTCTCTTCCATATCCTTGACCTAAGCTTTAGCTGCTGTTTGTGGCTTGCTGTTAATGTAATTCTGCAAATGAAGAACAAACCAGCAAACTGTTTCATCCTATTCCCATCTTAGTCTGTGTGTTACAATAATTGCTCGTGTGCCAAACACCAAGATAAAAAGAATTGCTGTGTTTTTGATTTGTCGTTGCTTCATGTATGAAAATTACTTTCATTTGTAATTATCTGCACAATAGAAGCAGTGTGTGCATGGAGAAGCTTTTGAGAAGTGACAGCAGAATAATTAAATTCAAACCAGCTCTGTGCGTGTAGACTGAGGCATCAGGAGTACTTCTGTGCTGAAGCATTATCCACTTGCAGAGTGGGCTCAGAGCAAAGAAGAGCAAATTTTGGGTTCATTTTCCAGCACAAACAGCTCTCTGCTTCTTTCAGAACTAGGTAAAAAGTGCCTTTATCTCTTGCAAAGACAGATTTATGTTTGAGCCCATCAATAAAGGTTGTCAGCAGGCGCTGGAGGCATTACTGAGCCCTGTGCAGTGGTTTGTATGGCTCAGTCCTGGCTGGGAGAGGAGTGAATCTGTGTTCCCTGTTACAGGGATTCGCTGTGGTTGGGATGTTTTGTTTTCTTTTCCCTTTCCCCCTGCTTTCCCCTCCAATCCTGTGATCCACTTTTAAAAAGAAGCAGTCTTGGTTGTGCTGAGCTCAGCATTGCAGCCGTTTGCGAAGATATTGCGACGAGAAGCAGCACTTCTCAGCTTACAGAGTGGGCTGTGTTAGGGAACACTCATTCTTTCCTGTCAGCTTGCTTTTGCTCTGGAGGTGTTGCCCATTGAGCAAACGAGGGGTGTCTCACCACGTCCTATCCATCCACACACATGCGTGGGAATGCTCTTTAGATAGCATCACCTTATTGAGGAATGGACTGTGTTCTGTTTTCCTTACAGCACTGAGCCCAGTGCTGGGTATCAGTTACTGCTTTTATTTCTGTCAGGGCTCACACTGCTGTTGGGCATTTCCTGGAAAGAGGATTGTTGATGCCAGTTCTACCACCCTCTGATTCCCAGCAACGGGCTTCGTTTTGCATCTTTTCATACAATTTGATCTGCTTGTTTTGCTGTGTATATCTCCTGTGTATTGTTTTGTTCATTGTTTCTCTGCTCTTATGCAGCAGACACTGTGTAAACCTGGAATTTAGCCACCCCTCTGCCTTTCCCTCCATGCAGGGCAACACAGAACAATGGAGAGATGGAAAAGGGAAACTTCAGACCTTCGGGTTTCCACCTCATCCCTTTCCTCCTGGTCTCCGTGTGCTACCAATCTCAGATGTGTGATCCTCAGACATGTCTCTCTGATTAGTTCTCATCTTGGAGCACTCACTTCTGTGTGTCTGAGCGGTGCTGTAAATTACAGTGATCTTTTACTTGTTTGTAGCTTTTTATCAGCTTCAGCACGGTTTTCCATCTCTGTAGGTGTTCCTGTAATGCCATCTCGTGGTAATCCTTAGGTTCTAAATGTCCCTTCCCCATGCTTGCCAAAGCTGATGAGTTGCCTTCACACTGTATAGAAGTGATTGCAGCTCTCTATTGATAGCTACACTTGTGTGCTTGTGAATCAGGGAAATAGCTGCCTCCTGCCATGGAGCACTAATCGTGGCATTGTGTCTGATCTTCTAAAGATGGTTTGTGTTCCACAGGGGCCCTCATGGCAGGTGTCTGAGCTGAGTATTTTAGCTACAATACAATAGAAGTGCATAGCCCCTGTCCGTAAGGAAAACGGAGTAAACATTGCCTACATCAAAAGGAGAGTGATGGTGTTCTCATAGGTTTCACCAGCCAGTTATTTCTGTCGTTACTCCTTCCCATTACAGTGCATGTGTTTTTCTAAGTCCTGCATACAGAGAAACCATTCAGTGCTTTGAGACTGTTCTCTTGTGATTGTAGAAAGTGCAGGTGTGTGTTTGTGTATGAGGACTTGTAGGAATTTCAGTTTCATCTTCGATTACGTGTGATTTGTATTTATTTTCCATCTTTCTGTGCCTTGGATAAGCCCCAAGGGCAAAAATGAATCCAGCGAGTGATGCTTCTCTGTGGCTTGAGATCCTTTTGGTATCTGGGAATTAAGAACTGGGCATCTTGTGAATAAATACACAAATTTACTTTCTCTTTGCCTTTTCAGTGTACCCAACTCTTGCCCGGCCAGTCCACGCGGTGCTGGATCCTCAGGATATCGTTTTGTTCACAACATTACCTCGGATCTGCAGCTGGCAGCAGAGTATGCAGCAAAAGCAGCATCAGAACAGCAGGCAGATGCATCTGGCGGGGACAGCCCAAAGGTTCAGAGAAACATTACTTACCCAGCCGTGCTCGTTGGGAAGCTTAAGACCTGGAAGTGTTGAGTGTAGTTGAACGGGTCTAAGAATATCCTCTGCCATGAGGGTGCTGTGTGTGTTATCCTCCAGGGTTTGGAGACCATGGCTTCAAAGCAGCAGCATCTTGTGCTAGATGATGAATCTGCTTGCTTGGCTGTCTGAAATGCGTGCAAGCCATTCATTAAAAGGGTTGAGCAGGAATACTCTGTCTTGCTTGTTTGATAAATCAAGAACCCATATAGAGGAGCATTAGAATTCAGTCTTGATTTCTCCTTTTAATTAATGGTATTTTGCAAAACACATCTGAGGAAAAGGGAAGCAGGGGGAGAAACTGGATCCTTGCTATGAGAAATGTGCAGTCAGCTTTCAAAACAAACACATGCCTGTCAAACAAGCATTAAACGAGGAGAGCAGCAATGAAATTTAGATTAAAAAATAACTGAGTTAAATTGATAACTTTTCATGTTGGTGAGCTGATCTTCAGATCAAAGTTAAAGGTGTAGATTCAAAACCACCTCATTTGAGATTGGGTGGAGAAGCACAACACTAGATGACGACTTGTATATTTGATTCTCCCTTGAGACAAGAAAGGCTGTTGTTGATGGACTAATGTAGGAATACGAGATCTGCAAATGAATTAAAGTTCCTAGAATGAAACTAAACCTGCTGGAGATAGAAGGAACAGAATTAAGTTTCATATTGGGCTTGTTGCTAGGAGGGGAGCTGGTTAGCATACTTGCATGAGCCTGGCAAAGCTTTAGTTGTAGCTGAGTGGGATTGAAGGCTTCAATTTCATGAACACTGAGAGCAGTGAATGTGTCCTACACCCTGTAACTCTTTGCTTACAATTACTCATCCTTGTTCTGTTCCTTGTGCCAATATAAGCACATCACAAATCCAGTGGAGAATGGAGGCAGGTTAAAGTTACCCTTTTTGTGTGTGTTGGGGGGGTGGAGGGTACAGGATGCCAAGATACCTTGATCTGGTTTAGTCCTCTAGTTCTGTTTGTACACAGATACTTGTGCTGTGGTGGGGGGGTGAAAGAGATGATGCTTTTAATTGCCCATCCTTGTGCTCTGTTTGCATCTGTGAAACTACTGCCGAACGTGCTTTTATTACTTGGGGTTGTTGATGAATTCTAGTGTAGGAAATAACTAAACTTTCATACTTTTTCTTAGGATGAGTCCAAGCCACCCTACTCTTATGCTCAGCTAATTGTGCAGGCTATATCTTCAGCACCAGACAGGCAATTAACACTAAGTGGAATCTATGCCCACATTACCAAGCATTATCCATACTACAGGACTGCTGACAAAGGCTGGCAGGTGAGTTCTTGATATGACAAGTTTTTAAACTACTTTGACAGGTCTTATCTGCTTTGAAATACATTTAATAAAGTTTTGGGGCACTGAGAATGGAGCTGCTTTGACTGTTCCCAGAATGAATTTGTGTAACATAAGCTAGCTAATTTGCTTGTGGGCAATTATCTTTTGTAAATACTTTCTAGGGTGATGTAGTGTTACCAGTGGGTTGTTTTCTGAAACGATTTTGATTCCAATCATCTGTCTTTCACTTTTGTTTGTTTCTTTATTTTTCCACGTCCTTACCCTCAGTAACACCCTTGCCCAGATAGTTACCTGTGTCTTTCTCTGGAGTGATCTGTCCAAACAAATGCCCAAACACTGAAATCCTGTTTTTAAATCGTAATACAGCCTTAAATCATCACAGGTGTTTTCTTTTCCCAGTTTATTCTACTGCATTGCCTAAATCAGAGTTTCCAGGGTTGAATCTCAGAATAGGAACTTGGAAAGCACAGGCTCAAAGCTCCTCATGTGGTATGAAAGGAAATCTGACCAGCTTCGCAGGAGAGCTTGCATGTAGTTAACACATGCTAAATCAGACTTAAATGTTCAACTTGAGGGCTGCTTTCAAAGTCTCAGAAACCACAGCTCCACCTGCTTTCAGGCTTGTTCTTGGCATCACACCTCTGAAATGGGTGTTGTCATTCGAATATAACACACCAATGCAGCTGGAAAGACTCTTGCAGCTGCTGATTTCATTGTGTTCTGCTGGCAGGAGCAGCATGGCTTGGTGCTCTTTGAGTACATTTGGAATTGATATGTTCAGCCTCCCTGGCTTTTCCCCACAGCTCTAATTAATTGTGGTATTCACTTCCTGCCTTAACCTGCTCAGCAGAGCTGTGCTCCTTGAAGCAGTTGCTGCATCCTGCCTTAAAGACAGCTGCATTTCAGAAAAGGGTGAAGTTGCCTTTTTCTAGCTGACCAGTACCACTTTAAGGCTTTTCTCGTGAAGGGCTTGTCTAAGGCAACTGCAGAAGCTCCTGTTCTGTCATGAAAGTGGAAGAGAAAAGAGCTTATGAATACTTGGGCTTGCTGAGCCTTTCCCTGGTCCAAAAGGCAATGTTAAACCTGCTCAGGTGGGCTTTGTCAATGACAAGGATAATTAGTCCTGCCAACATCTGGAGAGCTTATGGTGCTAGACTAGTGCTGCATCAATAATGGATTCTTCTCAGATAGCTGTCTGGCCTACATTACAATTACCATGAGATGCAGTGTCCTTTAGGGCATGTTTGGGCATCCCAGTGATCGTTTGCAGGTAAGCAGTTAGCACAAGCTCAAACAGTTTCTTCGTCTTGCCTTGAATACAACCTGCCTTGAGAGAATTCTGATGTGGTTTACACTGCTTTCCCCCTGCCTCAGCAAAAGCTCTGCTTTCATTCTTTTCCATAGCAAAAGCTACTGTACTTGCTGACTCCAGGTATATTCAAGTGATTGTATAGTACTGAGCAAACCCACATTTCTGTATGGCTAGTAGGAGCTCCGTGTCTCACTAATTTCCCCAGGTTTTCTCTTGCATTTCTCCTGTGATTTCGGAGCTCCATGAGTTAAGTGACTTGTTTCTGTCTTCAGCACTGTTTTGGGCAGCATAGATCTTATTTTTCCAAGTTGTGTGGCAAAATCAGTTTGCCTTTGTTACCGGCTTCCTCACGGTGAAATAATCACCTCATTCTTGTGCTTCCTGCAGAATTCCATTCGGCACAACCTCTCCTTGAACCGTTACTTTATTAAAGTCCCACGCTCCCAGGAGGAACCTGGAAAGGGCTCCTTTTGGCGGATTGACCCCGCCTCTGAAGCTAAACTTGTAGAGCAAGCATTTAGAAAAAGAAGGCAAAGAGGAGTGTCCTGCTTCCGAACACCTTTTGGGCCTCTCTCCTCCAGGTAACATCACTGCCCTCTAATCTCCATGCTGAACTCATTACAAAGAGAACAACCAACCTGCTCCTGAAGTACAGTGAGCAAACTTTAATTCTGCTTATAGCTTTTGGAATGGTAATATAATTAAGTAGTCCTGGGGCATAATCTGAAAATTGTTCTGACTTTAAGTGTTTAAAAAAAAAAGAGGGGAAAAAAAAAAAAAAAAAAAAAGCTGAACCCAAGTACAAATGCATCAAATAACGTATCTGCTTTGGTAGCATTTCAAAGAAATTCAAAACAGTAAATGTTTCCAGATGCCAGTCTTTAATTTTGGGAAAGCTGTGTTTATATGTGGATTAGATCACAGTGGGAATAACTTTTGTGGTATTTAAAGCTCTCTCTTATAGGGAACATCATGCTGACTGTGGCTATAAGCAGTGGGGGCTGTTCTGTGTAAGTGCTCCAGCCAGTGGTGGGGCTGCTGAGAGGAGCTGTGTGCAGCAACAGCTTTCTCTGAGCCCTGTCCCTGTGGGCTTAATGCAGTGTAGCTCTAGCTGGAGCAGCATCGTGTAGCACTCCTCCTCACATTCCTTCTGTCTAAGATGGAGGAAAACAAGGAGAGATTTTTCAGCTGATTAGCAGATCCGTGTTTGAGTTCCTTATGCATTTAGTGGCCATGTGGGACCCGAAGTGGGAACAAAGTGGTTGAGAAAGGAGTAGCAACAGCTCAGCTGAGTGCGTATGGGTCTGGCCACTTACATCTACTGTGCATTTTTCTCCTACTCTCTCAAACACTGACAAACATCCTTTGAGAATGGCCTGAAACTGCAAAACTGGTCTGAATGTGAGGCACGTTCAGCTTCTCTGTCAGCAGTTAGTCCTGAAACGGTAACCACACTCTGAAGTGTCCAGTTGCCATCAGCCAGGAATAATGTGACTGTATTTGGTGCTAGAGTGTTAGTGGGGTTACTGTGCGCCTTTCAGCTTTTCCCAGCAAGACTACAGTGGGTAAGTAATGTGGGAGAATAGCTATCTTTCTTCTGATGGAGACAAAGCTTGGTCTCTGCTGCTGTCTTGTGGTCAAAATACATCTACACCTGCCAACACTGTGTTCTGGTGTTCCAGGAGTGCTCCAGCCTCCCCAACTCACCCTGGCCTGCTGTCCCCTCACTCTAGTGGCCTACAGACTCCAGAGTGCCTGTCAAGGGAAGGCTCACCCATTCCACACGATCACGACTTTGGGTCAAAATTAGCCTCAGTTCCGGAGTATCGGTATTCACAGAGTGCACCTGGTGAGTAGCTCTTGTTTCACAGCAGGTGACTTTCCACTGTGCTGAGTGCTATGCTGGGAACGCTGCAGGAATGTTCCTGCCAGTCTGTTGGAGGAGGATTTAAGTCTTGGACTTTGTTAGAGACTGGTGACGCATGTGCAACTTCTAATTAGCCTTTGTACGAAGGGGCAGGAGGTAAAGGAATGTATAGAAACACATGAGCAAACCTTAATCTACGTGTCTCTAAGGAACTCATAGCAGAGTAGCCATGGCAGTGCATAGCTTACTCAGTAATTTTCAAGGCTCCATGGTAAGATCATCTTGCCTGTGCAGAGCTCCATGGTGCTGTGGCCAGAGCCTTGATAATACTAGCCCAGGTAAGTACCTGCTTGTCAGCTGTAATAGGCCTTGGTGTTCCTGTTGAAGTTAGTTGGAAGGCAAAGCTCATTATGTAAAGCCTCATGTTTGGGGGTCTATCATGTTATTTGTTCACAAAGCAGTGCTAAAATGTCAATTTTGGTCTTTGTATGTTAGTAAATAAAAGACTGGAGGTGACGTTTTCAAAAATTTTTTTTACCTTCCCTCACATCTTGCCTCTGTTGAAGGATTAAATACTGCAGATACAGGAAGTGTACAGGTAAAACATGTAGAAGCTTTTTTCTGTGTTTTTTAACGTCTTCTATTTGTGCATGTTTCTGTTTTCTCTTTAGGATCTCCAGTCAGTGCCCAGCCAGTGATTATGGCTGTTCCTCCTCCTCGGCCATCTACTCTGGTGGCAAAACCAGTTGCATACATGCCAGCATCAATAGTGACTTCTCAACAGCCTTCGTGTCATGCAATTCACGTCGTTCAACAAGCTCCCACTGTTACAATGGTTCGAGTTGTGACCTCCTCTGCAAACTCTGCAAACGGATACATCCTCACAAATCAGGGCACAGCAGGAGGAGCTCATGAAGCTGCAGGAGCAGTGTTGGACTTAGCTGGTGACCACCGAGGTAGCTTGTCACTTCTCTTGCTACTTCACTAATAAATCAAGCAGGCTTGGAGTGTGGGGGAGAATCAGACATCAGTTTCACTCACTGGGTGCTTAGCCCTTAATGAAAGGTGCTTGTCTAGATAAACGTGAGTAGGAGTTCGTCAGGCTGATGTTTCCACCATTGAGCAGGAGTACTGTGTTCCCTTGTCATCTTTGGAGAGCAAATCTAATAGGCTGTGAAGATTGAAAAAACATGAAGTGCTTTAAATATTTGTTAGCCCCTGTATCGATATTATGTGTGTGTGTTATTCTGCTGGGCATGGCATGGGAATGTATGCTGCTTGATGGCATGAGAGATGGGCTGAAGCTTCAGGATGGCCTCGTCAGTAAATGACAGTGTTTCTATTCTGCCAGCTCAGTTTCCTAGGGGAAAGCTGGACCTTGTAGGTGGTACGTCATGAAAGCAACTTTCAAATACCAGTTACAACAAAGGCCTCCTCTACAGCAGTACCAAGATCATTGGCTTTTTTTGTTTTAGCACTGGTTATTATGTTTGAATTTCATTCACATTCTCTGGAAATTCCTATCTATATCCTGTTCATGTTGCTGAAGCACAGTTGCAGCTGCCTGTCACCTGCTCCCTTCTTTCATTCACTAGTTCTTGCTGTCGTTTGTTCTTTCCCTATTTGTCCATTTTATTTCCACTTGTAACCTCTTCCTTCCTAATCTCCAAGCTTTCCTTGCCTTTTCTGCTCTTGCTTCCAGTCATTCTTTCTGCAGCTCTCTGCTTAATGCTTATGGTCCGTCTGATTTACAGTCCTAATTTTTTTTTTGGCTGGGTGGCTTATGCTGTTTAAAAAAAAAAAAGTTCTTAATATGTTTAGAGTAATTACGCATAACTTAATGTTTTCAAATATTCATCCCTGGCTTCTGATAAGCTTCAAAAAGAGCATTTCAGAGACTGATATGCCCTGTTCTTATGTCCCTGTTTGCAGTGAGCAGGTAAGTGAGTCATTACCTTCTCAGAGCTGACTACATGGTATGAGGCAACCCACAGAAAATGTGTATATACAGCCTGGTCTTGCCTAAAGCAATTCTCACAGGGTTAGGCCTCCAGGAATCCTGAGCTCCTTGGAGCCCAAATATGTTACTATTGTGACTAAGCTGAAAACCTGTGAAGCAGTGCTTTCCATTTCCACCGTATAAACATTATAAGACACATCAAAGGCAAGTGACTTTGTGGTGCTGAGGTATTTAAACATTTGTAAGCCCAGGGTATGCATTACTGCGACAGCGTTAATGAGAAGAAAGCCTGCTCCTAGACCAGCTGGGTGCTACATAATTGCTGTCTGTTCTGCTCTCCAAGCAGGTATGGATGAAAAGCCAACGATCGCGTTTGCCACAATACCCACCGCCAGCCGTGTTATTCAGACAGTTGCCAGCCAAATGGCACAGGGTGTTCCAGGACAGACCGTCACGATCCTTCAGCAGGCAGCTCCAGTGACCATTGGGCAGCATCAGCTCCCCGTGCGGGCGGTCACCCAGAACGGCAAGCATGCTGTCCCCACCAACAGCATCACCGGCAGTGCTTATGGTAGGCTTTGTTTTGATTGCTCTCCAAGCTTTGCAGTTCAGTTGTCAAGCGAGGAGGTCTTTCTCTTCTTAGTTATGCAAGTTATTCCACGTGGTCGGTGCCAAAGGTTATAAACTTAGCAACTTCTGTGGTTGCAAATGTCAGTGATAGATACAGTCTGCCTGTGTTTGCTCAGGTCTCCTTGATGGATAAGTTTTGCTACCTAATTCTGTTTCAGGGAAGTCCAATTTCTCTTTGCCCTTGCCTATGCACGTATTGCTACTTACACTTTTGGAGGTTCCTAGTTGAAAGTGTTAGTGATTCTTTCATTAAGCCTCTGCTTCTTCATTTATTTTCCTCTGACAAATAGCCTTTGCTTTCAGCATGCCAAATAATAAAATTCCAGCGGTGCTCTTTAGATCTTGTGAAATATGGCTCCATAGAGCATTAAGAAAATAACATACTTTCCCTTCTTCGGGTCTTAGAGACTGGGAGAAATAAGATGCATTTCATCAGGTGAATGAACGTAGGGCTGTTTGTATACAGGATGTGTTGTAGTCATTTGTCAACCCTGATTTTTAAAATTTCTTGCTAGCTGTGTCTTGGCAGTTTCTTTTTGTGCTTGCTCAGCACCTCAGGTTTTGTGCAGTTAAGGATGATGACTGAGGGTGGTAACATCCAGGCTTCTTGCTGCCCCTGTCAATGAGATGCTAAGATCTCTGCTGGCCCAAGCTGATGCTTACAGGGAGTTAGAAATGAAGGGCACTGGTGAAGTTTTGGTGACTTCTTTAAAGCAGAATAGGAATCTTTTACAGAATTTTCTAAGGCAGAAAGTGTGGCTTGCACTTGGAATTGCCAGAATCTTATTGGAGCAATGAGAAATTAATAGCAATAAGATTTTTATGCAGCAAAGATCACATAAAGCAGGTGGCAGTTCTTACTACCCTGCAGTAGTGTTGTATAATGTAGAGTCAGTTTTTATTTTGCATTTATGTCAAGATATTCTGATCTCAGCAAGTTATTTTTCTAGCTCTCTCATTATGATAGAAGTATTCCAGTTGTGTCTAAGGGTTTAGGTTTTTTGTAATACATAGTGAATTTTCTAGTTAACAAAATGGAGCCTCAATCTCTTGACTCATCTGTACAAAGTCAGTTTCTCTTCAGCTGCAGGGCTTAGGTACTTTGTCAGTCACTAAGTTGTAGTCTCTGCCCACATCCTTATCCTATTTCTCTCTTTCATCCTCTTGATACTGTGTAGCTTTCTTCCCATGCCTTGGCAGAAATCTCTGGGTTTTGAGGACCTTTGTTCTGTTTCCTTTGTTTATTTATCTTAAGGCTTCTTTTTGATGCACGTAGCAGTGAGCGCACCATAATGTTCTGTTATTCCATCCTTTGCAAGTCAGTCTGCAGGGCAGAGGATGTGCTGTCTCCTGAGTCCCCTTTGGCTGCTTTTCTTATTGATGCAGAGTCCAAAACCTGCGTTTGTTTTGTTTTCCAAGTGGTGATGTGTGCCAAAGGCAGTGTGTGAGCACACTCTTTGTCTGGAACTAGGAATTGTAGACGTTTTTACGCAGAGCTGCTATGTATATAGTCTTTTTTTTCTCACCACTTTTATTAATGGGAGGATAGGAGACTTTAGTCAGTACTGAAGTACAGTATAGGGGAGCCAGAAATTCCAAAGTTTGGATTCCAGTTCTAGTGGGAACACATTAGATTGTTTGGTGTAAGCTGTAAAACCTTCCTGCCCCTTTGACGAGCAGGACATCAATGCAGTCAATATTTGGATTGTAATCCAGTGTCCCAGCAGACTGGTTGCTCTTACTGTGCAAGCTCTGCCCCAGCTGTCTTTTTGGCAGTCTCAGATGGGATAAGGAGAACCCTCAATACCAGAGGTGCAACACTCATGTTGTAGCTTGCAAGAAGGTATGATTTTAGGTAGCTAGAGAACTGCCTCTCCAAGAGGTGTGCTGTGATTCTGGCAGAGAATTGATTTTCTGGAGGTGAATATTCCAGTGTTAATGCTGTGTTTGACAATGGAGTGGAAGAAAAAAACAAAAAGGAAGTTCACTGTTGAAAGAGGTTATTACCAGTTTGGTGAACTTGCATAAAACTGGGATTGTTGTGGGGGGGAGAGAGAAAGGAGGCCAACAAGCCTTACAAAATGGTTTGGAGCACAGTTTGAATGCGTGCCGAGGTGCTGCATTTGACTGTGGTGGTTTTGTTTTCTGGAATGACAAACACTTGCATTGCTTACCACACTGATTCTCTTTTCTTTCACTTCCCAGCTCTTACAAATCCTTTGCAGCTTCTCGCAGCCCAGGCCAGCTCATCCACTCCTGTTGTAGTCAGCCGGGTATGTGAGACAGGGACTGAAGAGACAGCAGCAGCCTCCTCCAGTGAACCTGAAGTCAAAAGACCCCGGATAGAAGAGTCCAGCGGAGCAGTCCAGGCCCCGACTGGAGTCATCACATCTACAGTGCCACAAGGACAGGCAACCAGTGAATGAAGAACCGGTGGGAGGAGCTGGAGTGGTGTGGGGTGGGCATGGGATGGCAGCAGCCCCTAACGCAGCTTTGAAAGAAAACAAACCACAACTGTAACAGCTCTAAACATAGCAAACAGAGCTCATTTTAAAGGCAGATTTTTTAAAAAATGGGAGGTCAACAGCTGTTAGAATCACAAGGTGCCAAAAAGACAAGAATGGAAAACCCCTCCCGAGCACCCGTACCTGGAACTCTGTTCTGTCTTTACCTATGGGATATTTTTTCCTTTTTTTTCTTCTTTGTTTTTTAAAGATTCCAAAAAAAAGAAAAAGAAAAAAAAAAAAAATACAGACAACTGATTGTATGACTGCTGGGATTTTTTTTTTTAACTGTATTTTCCCCTTTTGGCTCCAAGGGGATGGGATTTGCAGTTCAGCATCTAAAGGAATGTAACACAAATACATTCTGCTCCCTGGAAATGCCTTAATACTGCGCTTCTCCGAGCTTTGAAATGTAGGACCATTTTTAAAAGGCCAGCTAAGGCAGTTAAATACTGAAAAATGAGTGCAGTATCTCACAACAACAGCATTAAAGAAACATGGTACCAAGCTTAAAGGAAAAGGCAGATTAATTTTTTTTCTAAAACAGAAAAAATCTGAGTATTAATGAATGTTTATTTATGAGGAGATTCAGGAGGAAGAGTTGCAGAGCTCAACCTCCTGGATTTCCAGATGCAATTTCTCTCCATTTCCTCTGAGGGAGAATGAGATGACAGAGGAACTGTGTTAATTTGGTTCCTGTAAAGATATTAAAAGGTTTTGTACCTTCAGTGACTTCTTACAGTTATTCATCACTTGCTTTGGACAACATCCCAAGTATCTTAACGTCTGAGGATTGTGTGGGGAAGGGTGTCTCAGAGGTTGTATGTGTTTTTGGTATTATTTTTGTGATCACATACTGTGCTCTCCAGCACCAGGGTCTGTTCAAATTAGCACTGCACATCAAAGGTATCAAAGCCACTGGTCCCCATAAACCTAAGAAAACGTTGCCTGGTCTCCTGCACTGAAGTGGTCTGCCTTCATCTTGACTGGCAGTGGCATCCTCAGCTAGATGGCTGATGTTCAGGATGCCAGAGCTGGGTAGGAATCTGTCTCCAACTCTCTCCCATGGGTGGAAGAGGCTGATAGCAATGCTGCTTTGTTATTTTTCTGAGAGAAAGATTAAGGGCAAGTGTGAGAGGCACCAGAGCTCACACAGCATTTAGTGGAAATTCTGTGTGCAGAGACCAAGGCAAAAGAGACCTTTTCTTTTCCATGTTTAAGAGTCACTGGAGGTATTAAACAGGTTTTCCAAAAGGAAATCAGAGGCTTCCTTTCATTCTTCAGCTCCATCTCCTGTCTGCCCTACCTTGTAGACTGTTTGAGTTGGCCAGTAGAAGGAGGAATTATTTAAACTGTATTCCAGGCTCTTCATGTAGTACATCTTACAAGCAAAGCAGACTTGAGTGGAGAAGTGGCTGTGTGTGGAACCTGTGACTGGCAAAGGAATCAGCTTCTGCAGAGCTCCAGCTGACCCTTTCAGCTTTACACTTGTGTGTGATCCCCTTGGTTGATTTGTCTTCTGGCAACACAGCAGAGACTCTGTAACTTACAAAATGTTATGGCTTTATTAATGGCAAGAGTGACTTAACGGGGATGGGGTTGATGGCTTTGGAAGGTTAAACCACAGCAATTTATGTCTGATGAAATTTGAAGAGGGAGAGAAAATCCACGCAGTAGCATCTAGCATCACTTGTTCCCTTCTAGGTTTCCTTTCTGTTTGCCAAATCCTATTCAATAGCTCTGTCCCACCACTTGAATAAAACCCAAGTGCATTTTATTCTCAAGCCAATTGTTTTGTGAGAAATATTTCTGAAAGTAAGAAAGAATGTTGTGGTCTCATGATTTGTGGTCACAGTCTACAGTCATGGGCCTGCAAAAGTATTTGGGACAGTTCATTTCTATACAGCTAGGCCTTCGTAATTTGTGTGCCTTCAGTGCCAAGTTATTAGGCTGTGTTTTAGTACTTGGAAATTATTCTTGTGGAGGATTGTTCCAGCCCACAAAGTAATTGAAGCAGGCCAACCTCTAGCCGTTATGTTTCCTGTCAGGAGGACTAGGTGCAGCAGACTGGAAAAGAGACACATCAGCTCTGTTTTCTCTGTAGCCTTTTCAAGGCAGAATTCAATAAAATGGGCTTCAAGGAAGAAGCTACGAGGGAGAGTGCAGCATAGCGCGTCCGTAATTAATCGCCACATTCAGATGAATGCTGTTTAGATCCAGGCACACCTCTGAAACAGCCCTGAGACTAGAGAGCTGTGCTGAAGCAGTCTTTGATTTTCCAGCACGTTGGGTGAGTCAGCTCAAGATGAACAACCAGCAGAGCACTGTCTGAAGCTGCCAAACTTCTGTGGCAAAATGTTTCTTTATTGCTCCTTTCCTTTTAGAAGTTCTAAGTCATTGGGACTGAGACTTCTCTATGCTAGTCCAGCACCGTAGCAATACATCAGCTGAACTGTGGTGTTCTTGTAAACCAGCTGCTATTTCAGTGATACTTCTAAGTCTGTCCTCAGGTCGACTCCATAGATTTGCCTCCTCTGCATTTGGAACAGAACAATGCTTTCTCAGTCTTCCTTGTGTGGCTCAGAGCGCCTTGTGGTTTAAGTGCAAGTTGGCCACAAGCAAATCTCTCTGATCTGTTCAGCCATCTGCTGGAGGTGCCTGGATCTCATGCTTCAGCCCATTGGGATTTCTGTGTTACAATGCTGCTGAGAGAGCTTTGGTGGGGAGAGGAGTAAGGCACTTTGCTGCATCTGCTGCTGTCTGTATAACAAAGGTCAAGGCACGCTGATTAGTTAACCTCCTCTCACTTGGACCTAAGAAGATTTTCAAACTGACTTCTTAACATGTGAGTTCTCTTTTCACTGTGCCTCCGACAGACTAATTTTGCTTTGGTTGTGGTCAGTTCATAGCAACTTTTGTTGCCTCCGTTTGCAAACGCTGGATGCAGTTGCTTTGGGTTTTTTTCATCTGAATTCCTCAGTTATTGTTTTGTCTTGACTGTGGTTCATGTGAGACAGGAAGCTTTTTTTACAGTGAGATCATTTAATCTGATGTAGTGATAACAACGCTGTGCTGAACACAGAAATGGAGTTCATGATTAGCTCATAAATTCTTCTCGACAACTTATTCTCTCTGTCTCCCTCCTTCCCCTGTGCCATTAATTCTGCCCCTTGTAGCACACACTGTCACTGATATCTGCTGCCTGAAGCAGCACCTTGCTTAACTTCTATCCAGGGACACAAGGATGCGAATACTGTGAGATGCATGTAGCTCCAGAGCTTGATGAAAAAGGTCAATTTTTGTAACTTTCATTCTGTGTGTTAGAAATGTTACTGCTGGACACAATCTGCTTAGGAGAGTGCCATGAGAACCACGTGAAAGCTTTGGGAGAGAAGTAGTTAAATAACACCTGATGCTTTTGCAGTGTTCCTGCAATCAGTGCTGCGATCTGGCTCCAGATACTGGGAAGGAATAAACTTGGTTTGCACATGTTTCAGACATCTTGTGTACTTGTAACTGTCATTTACAATTAACTTCCACATTTTTCCCCTTTTTCAGTAGGGAAACGCCAGCAGTAAAGCACAGTTCGAAGAACAAAAGATTATGCAGCTGTATCTAAACAAGTGAGAGTGGCTGACCTGAGCCTTCCTGTGGGGTGATGTGGAGCACTTTGCACTGACTGACAGGGATGTTAAGTTCAAGTTAGAGCCTTTTGTCTCTGTTAGTAAGAGGGTTTCCTAGCAAGGTGTTCAGTGTTGCTCTGATGTCCACTAGTGTCTAGGTGACAGCCAGAATGCTGGGTGAAAGGAGAAGCACTTCCCTGCTGCACTTGGATTTGGAGTCTTTAATACAAGGGTCTAATTCAGGAATAGCTCAGGACTTTTCCTGCTGGATCAAAAGCTGTTTCCTTAGTCTTACTGCATTTAATCTCTAAACTCAAACTGGTTGCTTGTTTCTATCTTCCTTGTCTTTCAGATTTAAACTGTGTCTCCTAAATCATAGTTTATCGCTGTCATGAACGTAAATCATGTAACACTGCAATGTAAGGGAAGATCAGATCTCAGGTCTAGATTTCTGTGTCTGTTACTGGCCAGTAGCTGCCTACAAAAGCAGAGTAATTTGGGCTGGAAGAGGCCTCTGGATGTCTCTGCTACAGCCTTCTGTTCAGAGCAGTTCTGATGAGATTAGGTCACCATGTTCACGTGCAGCTGAGTTATAAATGCCTTTAGATGGAGCTTCCACAACTCTGGTCCCTCCTCTCATGTCTGACCACGAGGTGGAAGGTTTTTGCATCCCTGCATGTCGATGCCTCCTTCCCATCACTACACACCTCCAAGGAGAGCCTTGCTCTGCATCTCCCAACCAGGCAGCTGAAGGCATGGGTAAGATTTACCCCCTGCTTTGCTGCTTCCTCTGAAGGCAGCAGCCTGGTTATCTCCACCTCTTCTGCACGTTGGGTGCTCAAGCCTCCAAGGTAGAATTCTGACAGAAGACCCCTCTCTGTTGTGCACTGGTGAGCCCAAAGCTGCACTCAGTACTCCAGATGCAGTATCAAATGCTGAATTCATTCCAGTGGGATTTTACCTTGAGCTTCTGTGCTGGAGCAAAATCTCACAGGTTTGCCCGTCCTGCTGCTCATAGGTTGGACTCTGGCATTAAGCAGGAAGCTCTAAAGGTGTGTGACTTGGCTTCACAGCTTTGTCCTTACTTTGGGCTTTTGAGGTTACAAATGCCATCCTGCAGCAGATGATCTTTTCCCTTGTCAGACAGGCTCTCGGTCAAGCTCTCATTTTCTCTCTCTGCCACAATTTTTCCCTTATATTTGTAGCTATTTCTATTGACTCTGGAGTCCTTTAATCCAGCTCCTAACTCAATGCAATTGCTTGAAGGTCTGCATCTGGTGAGAATCTGTACGTTAGGTTGCAGTTACACAACAGATGGTTCAATCATGTAACTTCTTGTTTCCTTCTGGGTAAAAATTATGCCAAAGCTGCTATTACTGTAGCATACACTACTGTCATGAAGTGTAGCTCGCAGTGGAGCCAGCTGTGCTGGGAAAAACAATCACTACGATGTCATCTGGCTGGCTGGAGCTGATGAGGCTGAAGCAGTGCTTGCATGTTGGTCTGGACCTGCCCAGAAGGTAGCTTTGTGCTGGAACATCTCTGAGCCCAACAACTGGCTGACAGGGTTAGAGCAGCACACGCTGCTGGCCGGATTGTTTGCAGGACTGTGCATGTGTAGTAAGCAGTAGTGAATGCACCTAGCTGAGATGGTGGGCTTGCTCTGTTAGATGGCTTTCACAGGGCAGTAATAGAGCAGCAAGCATTTTACTTTGTTCTAAGCAAAGCATTTTGAACAAGACTGGGGTTTTCTTGGAACGCTGTTGTTTAAATTCCAGATTTGTAATCGAGTTTGGTACCTGTGCTTTTTGATACCTTTCTGATTTACCAACCCTGAATTAAACCCTTCAGAAGGTCTGGCTGGTCCTCTCCTCGTGTGTCACTTTACGCTTCAGAAAGAACTTGTGCCAAGTCTCCCCCTTTGCTCTCAAGATAGAAGAACCCACTGACAATTCATGGGTGGCAGCTAAGGTAGAAACTCTTTAAATAATTTTTTTTTTTTCCAGAGAATATTAAGTTAGATCTGTGTAAACATAAATTTTATATTTATTAATGTGTGTGAGTGTGTAAATATAGATATATAAACGGTCCGTGACTATTTCTTTCTCTTCAGTGGTACTTTACACAGACTTTTATGCCGTATGTCCACAAATTCCTGCACCGGGCACTGATTTGGAAAGAACAACGTACCTGTTTGTGTGGCAGATGTGGGCAGCCTGCAGAAGCAGCTTTCCTCCACTGATTGCTGTATCCCTCTCGCAGAGCAGATGAGGCGCTGCGGTGCTTGCATCTGCCTTGTGTAGGAGCTCCTGGCTTTGTCGTGCACTCAGCACCCACAGCCCGCGCTGCTTTCCTGGCAAGAAAACCTCCAACTGGCACTAATGAAAGCTGGAAGCCTTTCTTGTCTCCAGTTATCTCTAGATGTGGTACTGGGGAGTTCTTTACGCTTCTGCTGTGTAAGTAATGGGACCCTCTTGCTAACAGAGGGAATGGATGGAGGGTCTGTGAGGATGCTGTGAAGCTGAGGAGCTCCTCTGTCTGTCTGTCAGGGGGTGAACTATCACTGGGGCACAGAGAAACAGTTTCTTCATGGTGGGATTTTTCTCCTGTTACACTTCCCTCTCTTTATGGGATATGAGGTCTCTATTCACAGAGAGTAAATCTTCCCCAACCTGTCAAGTTTCAGTCCTGGTTTAACTCCAGGATGCTAAATTCAGAAACATGCATTTTTGACCTACTTGGGGCTGTGAGAACTATTCTTAAAAGCACGTGATACTGGGCTTCCTAATCTGAAGAGCTCTTACCAGAGCTGCAATTCCTTTGTGAGGACCTGAGCAAGTGCTTTGCCTCGGTTTCTGCTTACTGTCTGCTGGTTGGGCTTTGATATTTGAGGCAAAACAGGGTTTGAAGGTGTTACAAGGAGGAACTTTGTATATATACAAGAATAGGAGCAGTGAAAGGAAACAGCTTTCCTTCTCAGTAGAAAGAAAGTAAAAAGAAAAGAAGAGGAGAAAAAAAAACCCTTGTGACAACCAGCCTTCCCTGTTATTTGGTGTTATTTGATTACTACTTCATGTCTGCTGCTGGGTTAAGCAACACATGCAGCATCTCATACCTTGGCATCCTTGATCCAGACCATTCAGTCTCACTTCTATCCCGCTCAGTTTCACTGAAAGCAATCTGAAACAGAGCCTTCCGTAAAGCTAGGGGTTGAGGAGAAAAGCCTGTTAGCTCAAGTAAAATATGATTTAATTGGAGCAGAAAAAGTGGTGTTTCCTTCTGTTTCTGTTTTGCTGCTAAAAGTCCAGTGCAGGAGATGCTGATGCTTTGCTGTGCTGAGTGCTGCTCCTTAGATTTGGGCAGGCTAAGAAGGCAGGTTGGTTTCACAGCAGGGTTAGGGTTTAGGGGATTGCTGTAAGGCTAAATTCACTGTATTCCAGCCCACAGGATGGTCTTAAAGCAGAGAGAATCAGAGTATTGTGCTTTGTAAGAGCTTTTTTAATGGAAAAGAAAGCAATGTTTAAAAAAAAAAAAAGTGTTCAATTGTAACATTATGGAAAATGGTTTTAAAGTATAACAGCTTTACAAGGTGGTACTCTTGGGTTCCATGTGTGCCATTTGTACCACGATGGGATGGCCTTGTCCAGACTGCTATCCAAAGAACTGTCTGAAGCTGTCCTGGGATAAATCAGAAGCTGTGTGAGCAGTGGGTGGTGAAGCTGGAAGCCCTGGTCAGATTCTGAGTATTTTCTTTAAAAGAAAAAGAAAAAAAAGGGCAGTTGGAGTCTCCCTCCATTCTGTGATTGCATTCACACCAAGTCATGTGGGAAAGCTGCAGTGGGACGAGGACCAGGATACTGCAGTGCTGGGACAGAAGCAGAACTGGCTCTGTTACGAGCAGCCTTACCCCTGTCGCCTGGATTCAGCACTTAATTTAAGGAATTGTGAAGGGGGAGAAAGCCGTGCCTGCATTTCAGTTCCTGCTGTTGCCTGTACGAGCTCCAGCAAGATGTTTGGGGTTTTCTTTTGTAAGACTGATATCAAAAGTACTTTTTTTTGTGACTTGTTTTCACAGTCAGTGCTTTTTAAGAAGCAAGGTGTTTGTGTATCCCCAGTGGAAGAGCTCCGTTTGGGGCAGCAGTTGGGAAGTCCATCATCTCACCAGGCCGCGTTGCAGCTCTGCATCCCTGCAGTGCTGACAGCACAACCAGCACCTGAGGAGCAGAGCCTGCATTTCTGCATCAAATGGGATACAGTGGGTTGTGTTGTTTTTCAAATATGGAGCCATAATATTTTTTTTTAACTGATTTGAGATCTGAATGTGATTTCTAATGTACCAAGAACAGTAATATTTTAAAGCTATAACAAAGTTTTAAATTTCTACAATTTTTTTTTTTTCATTTATTTCAACTGTTCTGTTACCTTAATTTGATGTATGTGGATGGGGAGTGTTGCTTCTCCTCTTAGCATTTGTTTCTATAACCAGAAATAAAATTATATATGAAAGAGAAGATGCCCTGAAATCGCTTGCTGCTTTCCAGTGACAGACCTGCACGCTCCCCGGGTGGCACTGAGGGGGCTTAAAACCAGGCTGAGCCTCCCACCCACCCTGGCAGCTGATCCCTCTGGATGCAGCACTGTCTCAGCAAGTTGTGGCTGGCGTCAGATGAGATGCAGAACTTTGTGCTCACACAGAGCCGATGATTTTTGACAGCGCGCTGTTCCACTCTGACTGACCAAGGTGGTGTTTTTTCCCTGTGGTCAACTTGGTTGGGTAAGTATTTTTGCCTTTTTTTTTTTCCTTTTTATATGGAAGAAGATAGGAGGTTTGGACGCTCTGTTTCAGAGTCTACAGGTAGCTGTGCATGTGTTTGAGACCCGTAATGCCCGCTGTGAGGGTTACCGGGCACTTCTCAAGCTTTAGTTTTCATTCCATCAAGAAGTGAAACTAAATGTCATTTTGAGAGGTGAACTACAGCTTTGCGTGTGACTTACAATCACTGTTTCATAGATGTGTATGGTGACAGAAATTACTTCTGTATTCACTGTACCCAAGTTACACAATTACTTTTGGCATTCCTCGTCCTCATAAAGGAGCTAGAATTTAAATTCTTGATTTATTTTGACTAATTCCGAGCTCTGAAATTGAATAGGAGTGTTTTCGAAACCACAGCTGACACAAAGTTATCTACATTCGATTAATGCTTCCACGTTTAAAATATTATTTAAAAAAAAAAAAATAAAAAATATTAAAAAAAAAGTGTGTTGTTCAGCACAGACGTTCATCCAGAGCCTTTTTTTTTTTTTTTTGGCTGCTTATGGTTGTGGAGGCATCCCTGTATCCCTGTGCCCACCAGGCATGCAGCCAGAGGAGAAGGCATGGGAGAAAACTAGAGCTCTGCTGCTCCTCTCCGCCCTGCTCCCTGCACTGGCCGTGCTGTTGATAGCTGGGCTCAGGGATGCTGCTGCCTCTGAGGGTAAAAGGGAGCCGGTGCTTCGGTGGCTAATTGCCAAGGCACGCTGTTAATGAGCGCTGAGGAGTCCATCAGGCTGCGCGGAGCCCCAGGGCTGTCAGCATCAGAGGAGGATGTGTCGGGGAGCTGCAGCCCCTCCTGCTGAGCGGCTGTTCCGAACGTCCTTTGCTCTATGCAGGCCGCTGAGGTTCCCGAACCTGCGCTGGTATCACGCAGCGGAGCCCGGCGCTGCTTCGCTCCCTGGTGCCGAATAACAACGTTGTAACCGCCAACTAATTAACAAAGCGGAATTGGCCTGCGCTCCTCCTCCCAGCGCTCAGACACCCGCTCTGTGAGAGCGCTTTCTTCCGCATCAACCACGGGTGTGCTCCCCCCCCTCGGAACGTCCCTAGGGCGGAACCTTCGCGCAGGGCCGCCGCGTGCCCCGGGCCCGGCGCTGCTGACCGCTCTGCTCAGGGGGAGCGCGTTGGCGACGGACCGGGAGGGGGACAGCGTGCAGGGAGCGCAGGCGGGATGGGCACGGCGGCGGCCGAGAGGTTCCTGAAGCAAGCCAGGTAGCGGGATGCGGGGCGGCTCGGGGTGTGCGGGGGCCGGGTCCTCGCGTCCTCGCGTCCTCACGTCCTCTCGTCCCTCGCAGGGAGGTGCAGGAGGACGAGCTGAGCAGGTTCGCCGCCCGCGTCGCTGCCCAGCTGCAGGGCCCGGAGCCGGGCGCCGAGGCCGCGGACTGCCTGCAGCGGCTGCACCTCGTCCTGGCCGCCAGCAAAAGCCCCCGTCGGTGAGTGCCGGCTGGGTGAAGGCAAAGCGTGCGTTGTTTGAGCCGAGAAGGTGGGAGGGGAGGGCTGGAGCTTTGAGGGAGCGCTCCTTTTTGTAAACAGTGCGTTCGGCGTAAGAGTTAAAGCCCTGTTTGCGCCGTTTTCCCCTTGCAGAGGGCCACCGTCCCTTCTCAGCGAGTGTAGCGGGCGCCGTGTCACAAGCCGTGCGAAGGGACGGAATTCGGATGATAATTAAGGCGTTAATCAGGGTCGCTGTGAAGCGAGATGATGCCAGCGGCACAGACGTGCAGGCTGTGGGCACGCAGCTCCGCTCCTAACGCTTTGCTGACCCCGCAGGCTGGATGCTCAACTCGTGGAGCTGCTGCAGGCCGTGCTGTGCTCAGCCAAGTGCCCCGAGCAGATCCAGCTGCTGTGCGCTGCCCTCCTGAGAGAGATGGCACCCTGCGATGGGCTGCGCCTCTCCTGCCATAGGATCCATGACACAAAGCTGCTGAGCCTGGTCTCCTCCGTCCTGCTGGCCCAGGTGAGCAGCCTCACAAGGCGGGTGTCCCCTTGTTAATATGGATTTGTTTTCTGATTCTTCTCTGTGTTTGTTGAGCTCATGGGGAGTGAAAATCAGCTGGTGATATCCAGGAGAAAACAGAGTTATTTCCCTGTCTGTTCAAGGAATGTTATTAGTCTGTTTTGTGTAAGAAAAACTGGGAACTTTTTAAATACAAATTTGGATGCTGATTCAAAGACCTGGATTCTCCACGGAGAAGGAAACATGAGAACTCACTTTTTTGTGTTCCATCCACGTTGATTGCTCTCTGAGAAATAAACTGGAAACCTCACCTTGCTTTTTTCCTTCTCCCGTTGCTTCTCTTACATGTGCCTGCTAAAGATAAAGCATTTTTCTTAATCCATCTGAAGTTTTTCACTTTGAGTCTCACTGTACGCTCAGCAATGTCTCCTACATTTTTGTTTTGCACTTCTACAGGATAAAAACGTAGCTTGTGTTTTAATTTTTCTTAGATTCTAACTAAAACTAGAAAGAGGTTTTCCTAATTCTTTACACTACTAAAACATGCTGCATTTTAGCTGTTTCAGAATCACTTCTGTGGCTAAAAATGGAGCAGTGAGTGGCAGCCCCTGCCATGAACGCAGCCAGCCCTGCTTAGGCAGAACCTTTAAAAATATGGTCTGTATTTGTTGCTGTTTTGGATGGAAATTGTCTTTCTTCTCTCTGCCTACCTGCCTGTCCCCCTTGGCTCTGTAAAACTGATGTTCTTCTGATAAAGCTTTTGGCTTACCAGAAGGCACAGCCTCTGGGGTTGCATTAGGAGCTGGAAACCTGCCATTGATTTTAGTCCAGCCAGATTTTCCTCTGAGCAGCAGGAGGAAACACATCAGTAATGCACATAAGCAGCACCGTTGTTTGCAGTAGGCAGCAGCGACGTATCTGTGGGACAGGATGAGGGTCTCTCTCCTTTTTCCTTCACCGTAAGGATCCCCAAACTTTAAGCTTCCTTTTTAACAGGGTCTTTCTTTCCTTTGATCAGTTTGCCCCCATCTGTTTGCTAGAGGAGCACAGAAAGTAACCAGTCGTGGGTGAGGTTCTAATATGACGTTTCTCATTGGAAACTTGCCTGTTGTTTCCTAATTGCTTCCAGCTATCAGGTACAAACTGACATTAGATGGAGACTGTCAGAAATTAATATTTGTTCACCACCTTCAACAAACAGCTGTCCAGGACCCCAAGCAGCAGAGAAGGTTTAGTTCTTGTTGGCATGATAATGCTCATGAGGAAGGAAAATCTCTCCAAAGGCTGCATCCACCTGTTATTGTTAAAAAGAAAATATTTTGGACAGAAGGGTTTCTTGGCATCTCAGAACCACAGCTGTAAGGCTTTATTTTCCTCACTGTCAGGGTATGGACTAAGCAGAGAGTCCTCTAACATGTTGCAACGCTCCATTTTCTGTTCATAAATTTCTTATTTAGCAGCTAGAAAGCTGACCACAAGGGGAGCAGTTAATGCTTGTACTTGCTGCTCTGGAATTGATGGATCAAAGTAGTGTTTAATTTGAGGACAGCCACTGCAACTTTTGATTCCCACCTCAGTTGATGTTTGTCCACAAACATGTTGCTCCATCAAAGAACTTTCCCCTCCTGAGATCTATGAATTCACATTGCTGAAGAACTGTGTAAGACATGGTAAAATAACCTGTGCTGTGAGTTGTTTCTGTCCTTGACATTGGAATCGATGCCTGGTGGAGGAGTTTTGTGTGGTATTGGTCTGTAGTGCTGTTAAGAGATTATCTGCCTGGCTTTACCTCTGCTTTATTTTGAAGGGAGAAGAGAAGGCTGCAGTGTCTGCTGTGGGACAGCGTGTTGTGAAGGCCCTGGAAGGAAGATTGCCTGAGGGTCAGAGCTCTCGGTATCTTCTTCCCATCCTCTCAAATGTCGTCAGCCTGTCACCAGAAGCTCTAACTGAAGGTAAGTGTGTAGGAGACCTGGGATTACCATCTGGCTTTGATCTGCATAGTGATCAGAGAGGTCCTTGAAGACTTTGGATGGGAGAAGGACTTGGAAAGTGTTCTTAAAAGTGACATCTCCACCACAAGGAAAGTGAGCTTGGGTGAGGTACATTGTGCCACTTAAAGAACAGATTGGGCCATCAGCTGCTTGGGCTCCTTCCAGGGGACAGAGTTCAGTACAGATTTGTATCAAATTAACACATCCCTTAGCTTAGGTATGGGTCTTTAGATGCAGTGGAATGTGAAACTGCAGATATTCTGAAGAGTATTGGGCAAAGAGAAATAGAAAGACAGCTGAAGAGCAGTAGAGGTGTGCTGCAGAGACTGCTTCTCTGATCTAGCTGTGAGCTTGTGATTTTCTTTGTACAGAGCAGATCAATGTAGTCAGCAAGAAGATGGCTGACTGGCTGAGGTATGCAAGTACTCAGCAAGGAGTCGCTCAGCCCTCTGGAGGCTTCTTCTCCAATCCCAGAACCAGACAGGTCAGTGTTGAATTGCTGTGGTTATCTCACAGGGGTGTTTGCTTGTCAGCAGCCTGCTGTTATAATCAACTTCTGATAAATCTGGAAGTGCTGCTCTCTTTGGTCACTTTCTTGGGGAATATGTAGACAAAAGGCATAAGAAATCAAAGTAAGGGTATTTGTAGCTTCAAAATTTAGGAGTCCTGCTGTAGAGAAGGAACTTATGAAATAGTTTTTGGGTGAGAATCATTAGTTGGCCACGTACCTTGGAGTAAAAGCCTTGTGAGTGGGAGGGAAAAGTTAGAGGTATTTCAGGTGGGGAGGAGGATGCAATGCTGCTGGCTTCTCTGGCTGTAGAAGACTGCCCCACTGCAGTGCACAGTGCATGCAAACAAGGACTGCTGGTCTCCACGGGCTCAGGGGAGTTTTCCTTGCCCTCTCACCTCACCTGTCTTTGGGGGCCTTACCTGCTGCATCTTTCCTCCCAGCCTGGCCCTGTCACAGAGGTGGATGGTGCCATTGCCACAGACTTCTTCACGGTGCTTTCGCTGGGTCAGCACTACACAGAGGATCAGTGGCTCAACATGCAAACCTTCTCCATGCTGCAGAAATGGCTGCTGTGCTATGGGGGCAAGGAGATGAACACACCAAATTCAGGTTTGAATCAAAGGGCTGCAGACAAGGGTGGGTTTGCACCCCCCAAGTGGTAGATGTGTTCTGACTTCATGAGGTGGCTGTGCCAGAAATCCAGCAAGCGGCCGGAGGGTGGGCAAGAATTTAGAGCTCTTGGACTAAGACAAAACCTCCTGGCTGATGCTTTCTGACACTTCTGCAAGGATTTATTCATTCAGTGTTCCCTGGTTTCAGGCAAAATGCCACGTGTCCCTGAGGAAGAGGATGTAGGTTGTGGGAGATGGCATTTCCTTAGTATTCCTGTGTGACTGCCTTCTTCCCAGCCTTCTTTACTTCGCAGTGTGCCTGGGGACAGACCCCTCCCCCTCTGTTGCTCAGCAGCAAGTGGGCTGCAATGCCTGTGATGCGAGCTGATACGTGATAACCTTTATTCTCTAGGTGACAAATCAGAAATGGACAGGTCTGTTATGTCTGTGGTCTCGACTTCATCCACGTCGAGTCGCCTGCTTCCCCCAAGGGAGCGTCTGCGGGAGAAAGCTTTTGAGTACTGCCAGCGGCTGATGGAGCAGAGCAATCGCCGTGAGTCCTGCCATGAGCCCTCCTTGTAGTGTTCTTGAAAATGCTTCTGCTTTGCTGCTTCTTTGGGCTGAGGTCTCACTCCCTGGCATCCACAATGAGGCTGGAGGCACAGGACTGGCTGCAGCTGCCGGTGTTTGTCTTGTACGCCTTAAGCCTGCCTCCTGACTTTGATTTGTAGGGATGCTGTGGAGTGTGATTCTTACTAGCCTGGAATTTGGATCAGTATGTGTTCCCACCTGTCCTGAAATCTGGACTAGTGCTCATACTGACAGCCTAACATTCCTGTTTGGACTCCAGATTTAACTTATGCACATTTCTCTGGCAGAGGCCCTGAAGAAAGCTGATGGAGACCTGCAGAAAGCTGTAAGTACACGGGGATGGGGCTGAAGCTCTCAGTGCTGTGACTTCCTCCCACTGTGATCTGGCTCTCTGCCCTTCTGCAGTGTCTCATTGAGGCAGTGACAATCATGGACATCATCTGCAAACAGGACTCCTCCTATGTGTACCGTGCAGCATCCTTCCTGAAGATCTTGCATGGCAGGATCAGCGGGGATGCCACTTATGCCAGGGCACTGCTGCCCATTGCCCAGTTCTTCCTAAATCATGGTAAGTCATCCTCCACAAATTAGTCTGGCATACTCACAGCACAGCTTTTGTCCTGGCAGTTTGCTGGCTGCTGGAGTTTATAATTCAGCCTTGGCTGTACTCCAGGATTCATGATCCCACTCCTGGAGAGTCAGAAGCTGGGCTGTCCTGTGTTTTGTAGAAAAACACACCCAGATTTAGTTTTTGCATATCCCTTGGAGCCCCTGTTGACAGGACTGCTGGGTGAGCTGTGCTCAGGAATGTGCTGTATCCTCCCAGGCGAGATGGCTGCTGCGGACTCTGATGCAATCTACAAGCACTTATTCACTGATATCCCAGCTCAGCTCTTCCACAACTCATCTCTGGCTTTTGAATTTGTCCTGTTCTGCAAGGACAACAGCCGGCTCTTCACTGAGACCTCCAGCATATTCAGGCAGAGTTTCCCAAATCTCTTCAAGGTACATCTTGCCGGAGCAGCACAGGAGACAGCCTGCTGTGCTTCTTTTCTATGCCTCCAAATCCTTGCTTTCAGCACACCCCACAGCCCACCATTATACTTCTGTGGCAGGGCACAGGCAAGAGGGATGGGTAAGAAAGACTTAGAAAATAGTGAGTTTGAGGTGGAAAGAGGGTTCTGGGTGTGATTAGCTCTACCAGGAGAGGGGAGTGTGGGTTGGTATTACGTCAGTGCGTAGTGCAGGGTGCACAGTTAGAACACAGCAGTTTGGCTTTGGGAAACTTGAAACATTTCAACTTGCTCACCATTAAATCAGCTTCTAAGTGGGTGTGTTGAGCCACCAGCAGCCTCCCCAGTTCTTGGCTGAACTCTTAGTCTTTGTTTCTGCTTTTCAGAAGTGACTTTCCATTCCTGATCCCTTTTGGTCACAGTGTGAGAATTGTCTTGGCCATGTGGTGGAACCCTGGGGATAGTGCAGCAGTCTGTACTGCTTTCTTACAGTTTCTGGCATGGAACAGCCCACCCCTTATTGCTGAGTTTGTGGATATTCTTCCATTTCTGCTGGATGCGGGAACAGCCATTGAGATTTTCCATTTGTTGCTTGACCTACCCTGTCTGACAGCAGCTCTGGATGTGCAGATGAGGTAATGCTAACTGCCCTTCGTCTCACTTGCTTATCAGGGTTTTGATGTTGACTACACGCTTCCCTGAGCTTCAGCTGCCCTCTGGCTGCTGCTGTCGGAGTGAGAGGCTGCAGTCAGGTTAGCACAAAGCTGCACAGACATCAGCCTAATTTTCCTGGTAATGTGATGTGCACAGAAAGAGAGCTGTTACACCTCACTACTGGACTGTCTTTGAAGCTCAGAGTTGTTGTCATTTCATCACCTGCATACAGATCCAAACTATTGCCTTGTGCTGGAGTGTCTGCCATCAGCCACTGCCTCCACAGAGACGTGGACTAGTGGGTCATCCCTCCCTTCCCTGCTCTTGCTCCCCTTTGCTGGCTGTGTTTTGGAAGCAGACAGAAGTTTTTTCCCAAACTGGGAAAAAGGGGACTGGAAGAGTGTCCAGGGAGATGGGAAAGCATTGGAGCTGGCTGTACTCACTGCTGTACTCTGCTCTTCCTTTTGTTCTCTGACATTAGCAGCTCTTTTTGGAGCGCTCAGAAAAGGAAGCCATCCTAGATACAAGAAGTTGATTGAGGTCTGTTTCTCACCACTTCAGGCATTCTGGTTCTCTGGCTTTCAGGGCACTTGGGTTAGACCAAGTTAATGTCCCTGTTTCAGCAGCAAATGTGTTACTCCATTGCTCAGGATTCCAGCCGTAGCCTGGCCCATTCTCACAATTCAGCACATTCTGTGTGTCCCTCCTTCTAGGTCTTCCTCTCTCCCATCTGCTGAGAGGGCTGCCTGTGATCCTGCTGTGAAGCCAGCTGCCTGCCTGGAGGCCTTTCGCAATCCCCTCTACAGGAGTGCATTCCAGTACCTTCTCCGTGTCGAATCTGTTTCTGAAGACTTCCAGGAGAGGTAGGAAGACTTGCTTTAGGAGACTGCCATGAGGGTTTGATTCGGCCTGCCAAGTCTGGGAGGCAGCACTGGGATTGCTAGGAAAGGCATAGCTGCGTTCACCTGGGCTGAGGTGGGCTTGACCTTCCCTCCCTGCATGAGTTCTGCCAAGTGCTCTAAGGCTCTGTGGGCTGTAGGGGAGGGAAGACAAGGGAGTAGTTGGGAGCACACTTTTATCAGTAACTTCTTTACTGCCTGCAGGCTGATTCCACTCCGACAGCTGCTGGGATCCCTGGCCAGCAGCCCAAGGGTCATGCAGTGTGCAGACACTGTCCCTGTCTTGCTGGAGCTCTTTTTCAGTGTGGTGGCTGAGGTAAGTGCTTTTTGGGCAGTTTGACTTCCACACGTCCTGCGGGGATTTCTTGTTAGGTGAAGAACAATCACAGCAAGGAGTGTTAACACAGTGCAACTTCAGCAGAAGGGTATATGAAGTGAGAGAATGGGGTGGTCCAGTACTGGCAGAGAGCTGCACTGAGCTGCCTGCTTCATCCAAAGAAGGAAGAAAGCTCCGTGGTGCAGTATCAGTGTTCACAATTGTTTTCCCAGGCAGCTGTGAGTGAGTGCAAGACAAGTGCCTGGTACCAGCTTTATGCACTGCTCTGCTGCTGTACCAGGCAGTCTCTGTGCTGGCATAGTCCTCTCTGGCTGATCAATTTGAGTTTTGGTTGCTGGAAGTCACCAGTGTTGCTGAAGCAGAGGTTGTTTCTCAGTTTGCAGATGCATCTCTGATAAACCAGCTGGTGGTGCTGGTGCTGCAGAGAAGCGACCAGCTCTACGAGATCCCAGCGTTTAAAGATGACGTGCATAGGTGAGACAGAACAGAAGGCCTGGCCAAGCTCTCAGCCCTTCTGCTGCCTGCAGCCTGGCTTCCCAGGACAGCACAGCAGCTGTTGTAGTTGTGACCTTCCCGAGCGTGCAGCTGCTGTGCTAGTAGTTGGATGCTGCCAGCACCTCCTCGGTTTGGTGACAAGTGCCTTGGCTGTGGTCTGAGCTCTCTCCATCTCTCCTGCAGGGTGCTGAGCTCACAGCTGGTGATGCTCTGCAAGCTGCGCCCTGCGCTCGTTGTGGAACTGTCCAAAGAGCTGCTGGAGTTCTCAGGAACCGTCAGCAACGTCCAGAACAAGGAGCCCATCTTCACCCACGTGGTAAGCGGGGCCTGCCTGCTTCTGCCAAGTGTGTCCCGGCTGCAGTGCCATCTGTTGGTCAGCTTCTCTTTCCTCCTTTATCCCGTCTTAGCATGACATCATCTGATTTGCCATTGCCTAAACTGCGATAAGATCCCCTTTCCTTCTGGTTGCCCTGAGTACATCTGCCTTTGTTTCAGGTCTGGGCTATTGGAGAGTACATGTCTGTGTCCTATGACAAGCGCTGCACTGTGGAACAGATCAACCGCTTCTTTGAGGCTCTGGAGGCTGTGCTGTTTGAAGTCACCCAGGTCCGACCACAGGCCAGTGTCCCCAGCTGTGCACCCCGTGCCATCGCTGTCCTTATGACTGCCTTGACCAAGCTGGCAGCTCGCAGCCAGGACTTGATCCCCAGGTAAGGACTGATGGCAGGCAAGGGCAAAATGGCAGAAACTTGCAGATCTGATGGATCCAAACACAGATGTTTGCAGTGTTAGATGATGATACTTGGCAACTGAGGGAACCTGGAAGTGAAAGAGAACAGAGGAAGCAAACTGTAGGGAGGCAGCTTGAGGAAGTGGGCTTCATCTGCTGACAAACTCTCTGTGCATCAGGGCAAAGGACAATTGGCGTCTGGTGTTTGCTTGCAACAGTCTTCTGTGGCCCACATGATTGCATAGTGACCCTGCCGGGTGCGAGGCTCTACCAGCTGAAGTTTGTGTCGTTCTCTCCTGCAGGGTGTCCTTGTTCCTGTCCAAGATGAGGACGTTTGTGCAGAGCCCTGCTGTCACCTCTGTGTACTGCGAGGAGGACCGTGAGGAGATCCTTACCCGGGCAACCGAGCTCATGAACCTCCTAAAAATGCCAAGTGTGGCTCAGTTTGTGTTCACACCATCTGTGGACGTGGCCTGCACACGGTTTCAGAAGGAGGTGTATGACACCCTGCCTTCTGCTCTGAGGATAGTGACCCGTCTCCTAGAGCCAGCTCCTGGCTTTGTGCCGGGGTGAGGGTGTGGGGTTTGTGGGAGGCTCCAGCTTCTACTGTAACTGATCTGACACAGCCAGCACTCAAGGCTGAGTGCTCTGAACTGGAAACGAGGAACAAATGATTATGAACGAAACAGAAAACAGGAATAAGTAGAGCTGAGGCTGCTCTTTGGATTGCAGCCTGTTTCTGTGCATCTCTCTGGTAGCATCTGTTGCTTTTTCTACCTCCTATTCCTGTCCTACCTCTTCCGGGCCAGTATGGATTGAAAATAAGTGGGTTTGTGTGAATGAGTGAGTGAGTGCCTGCATTACCACCCTGCCAGCCCATCACGTCCCTTTGTTGACATGCATCCTCTTCCCTCCTTTCCCCTGGCTGCACCCTGGCTACACACGTGATTCCCATCACCTCTGCTTGCCAAGCAAAGTCCTTTCTGAGGCAGAGAAAGCAGAAGTGGCTCCATTAAATTTGTTGTGAGCCTTCACTGCTCTTTTGTCTTACTTTCACAGCAAACACATTGAGATCTGAGGGACATTTACCAGACAGGAGCCTAGAGAGATTGATCAATCCAGTTTATTGTTGACACCAAGAGCATTTCTCATCTGCCCCCTGTCAAGCAGGTGCCATGCTGTGCTCTTTATCTGCACAAGAAGTTTATCATACATATCTGAGCTGTACAGTATTAACAAACAGAAAAGTAAATACATCCCACTCCTCCCAGGAAAAGCAAGCCCTCATGCACACCAGTAAATACTAGGGTTTGTTTACAATTTGTTTCAATACCTCACTGCACTGTAACATAAAGCTCTGGGGCCGTATAGTGCCTCCAGGTGTGCTTAGGGAGTCAGGCCCCAGAGAGAGCAAAGGATTTTGCTCTGGTATGACTGAATTGGCCAGAGTGCAGCTTCAGTTCAGGCTAGTGTACACCAGGCCACCACGAAGCCCTGGTTCTTGGGCAGAGAGAGAAGGAAGGAGTGCATGCAATTTTACCAGGGGCTCTGAGCAGCCCCTTTCCTGCTCTACAGAGCTCAGGAACCAGCTCACCTCCTGAGTCAAAGTCAAGTGAATCACCAGCGTCACCAGGAGCCCTGAGCCTCTGCTCACCCAGTAGAGCTGAGTCAGTGGCTGAGTGACACACTGCTTCCAGTCCCTGCTGGAGGCTGGTTGGTATGAGCATGGCCCAGCAGAAAAGCAAGGCACTGTCTGAGTAAAGGTTCTTTGTCCGTCTTGCCTTAGAGAAGTCAGGCCAGGCTGCTGCACTCAAATCTGGTGTGTGAAGTGTTTCTCCTGCACAGATTATTCTGACATCTCTCTCCTGCCAACTGCAAGACTGAGCCCAGAAAGCAAACTGTAGCAGTGAAATATCTGAGGTTTAATTAAGGCCAACCCTGTTAAGCATCCCCTTTTTAGCATCACAATCCTCGGAGAGCTGTTGTTGTGAGATGCAATGGTAATATCTGATTTGCTGCCGGAGCTTAGACCATGCTGCTGTAAGTTCAGGGCTTGATGCAGGGCTTCATGGCAGACTGTTTTAATAGGGTTCAGCTAAACAAGATCTCAATATCTCTATATGCGGAAATCAGGTCGGGTTTATCCCTTTAATGTTGCTAAAAGCACGCAGAAGACTTAGAAGCTGTGCATGCAGGGACCAAGCAGTCGCCTGGTGGAGCTGCCAGTGCAGCCCTGCCACACCGTGCTGCAGGCTGCGGGTCAAAGAACTGCTGCTGGGACTCTGAAGCCTGACTTTCTTCCAGCCTGTGCTGCATCCTGTCACCTGGTAGCCCAGCAGCAGCAGCACTTCTGAGATGCTCTGAGCTGGGCGGGATACAGGGCAGCCTTGCAATGGCCCTGAAGAGGAGGGAGTGGACAGGACACGGTGCCAACACCTCCTGCATGGGGAAAGTGAACCTGGCTGCTCCAGAATGCCCCACTCTGCTGGGCCAGCTCTGGGGGCCGGGCTGGGGATCTGCCAGGGCTGTATTGCCAGTGCAAGGATGAGAGCTCTATTCTCCAGGGCTCAGGCTGTCTCAGGGAACTGCTGGTGGTGTCAGCCCTTGGCTGAAGCTGCATCCCCTCCTGCAGCAGGGCTGGGGGCAGTGAGATTGGAGCCCAGCAGCAGAAAGGCACCTGATGTCAGGTATGGCACCGGAGCTCCTGGCAAGGCGTCCTGCTTGGGATCCTGCTCTGGGTGCTTGTGCTGTGTTTACCATCACAGAGCTGGGCTCCTGCACCTGCTTCATTTCCAGCCCACCCTGCTGCTGTCAGGGCCTGGCTCTGCAACCTTGATATCCCAGTGCTGTCTTGAACCTGACCTGCAAATGTGAAAGTGTAACAGGAGAACTGGAACGGCATCCTGAACGCCCGTGACTGAGCAAGGAGGGCCATGCGGGGCCATCAGCTGGGGAGGTACGAGGAGCTCTATGCTGCTGGGGAGAAGCGTGCAGCACCCCGGTGTGTCCTTCCATCTGCTGCAGCGCAGGGCAAGGTGCTGGGAAGCAAATTGAGGGCAGCTGTGCAGTCCTGGCCCTCCCTTGTGCACCCTGGGCTCCATCAGCTCGACCCTAACCAGAGCTGCACCTGCTGACAGACCCTCATACCTCATATGAGAGTTAAGAGGATGCAGAGCTGGAGATGATTTTTTTGGCTATTTCCATGTCTGATTTGGCAACCAGAAACCTCAGCTTCTTCCCTCCAGAGCGGATGAGGTCCACAGCACTGCAGAGCGACAACAGGGAGAGATGAGTGCTACATCTGCGCACCAAGGACCACATCCTGAATCCACACATCTCCACCTCCATCATCCCCTCGATGACAGCAGCAGCCACACCGGGCTCATCTTCAGCTCTGAAATGCGCTCCTATGCTTTTTCTCCCCGCTCCCTCTTTCACCCCACCCCAAGCACCTGCCTTCCCCATCTCTGACATCCCAGCCCCAGCAGTGGGGTGTCACCCACCTTTGGTAATCGGCCCCGATGAGACTGGTGCCGTTGACGGCCAGGATGCGGTCCCCGATGGCCAGCCTGCCATCAGCCGCCGCGGGGCTGCCCTCAATCAGCGTGCGGATGTAAATGCCCGGGGAGCCCAGCGGTGTGTGCTGCTGGGAAGGAGGCAGTGAGCGAGCAGAGAGGACACGGGAAACCTGTGATCCCTCCCCGCTGCCCTGCTTGGCTTTGCCACGCACCAAAGGATGGAGGAAATCCCTCACTTGAGTCATCTTCCTCCCCCCGTTGGCTGCCTCCAGCTGCAGGCAGCTGTGCTGGACATAGCAGGCAGCAACCCCGCAGCAGAGCTGCTAGAGATCGCTCCGCACCTCACTGGCCCCAGTCAAAGCTGCTCAGTTCCATGCACAGCCATCAGCTTTGGTAATTATGCGTTCCATGCCACACGTGCCCCCACAGCTCCTGGCAGAGCCATTGCTGCGCACTCACCAAGCCGTCGATCAGCCCCATCCCCAGCCCCAGCGCTCCCCTCTCCAGCTCCACCACGAAGACGTAGCAGAAGTCGTCGGTGGCCGAGCTGCGGCTGGAGGACTCCGGCGTGGGGAAGTCGTAGGGGGTCGGCGAGCAGCCTGCCAGCAGGGGGACCACCGGGTTACTGCTCCATCACCGCCCCTCATCAGCTCTATCGAGGAATTCCCACCAAAGCCAACCTGGGCTCTCCCTAGGGCTGCTTCCCTTCTGGGACCGCAAACGGTGAGACGTGCTCTCCCCGAGCCCAAGCAATGAAAATCCGCACAAGAGCCACGTGTGCTGGAAATGGGCACCCAGTGTGGCCGTGCAGGCTCTGTCCCCCCTTCCCGCACCCTTTCAGGCAGTGTCAGCCCTCCTTACCTTCAGGGCTGCCGCCTTTGGTGCTGCTCATCCCGTTCCTCCGCGGGTCCTGCAGCCCCTTGGTTGTGCCCTGTGGGGACTCGGGGCAGGCAGAGTCGAAGTTCAGGGGTGTGGTGGGGGGTGTAAGCAGGCAGGAGGGGGCCGGGGGGGCCGGGCCTCTGCCCAGCTGCAGCTGCTGGAGCTTCTCCTGGAGCTGCTGCTCGCCGGCGGTGTGCTGGCAGGGGCACCCATTGGTGGTGGAGGTGAGCGGGGGGGGCTCATCCGCCTCCAGGTTGGTGCAGCCCCCAGGGGTGCAGCGGCCCGATGGGGGAACAGCGCTCCCTGGGGTCATAACCGGGCTTGGAGTCACTTCCAGCACTTCTGGCACGATCAGTGGCTCGCTCTTAGAAAGGAGAAAAGTGGGAACCTAGGTAAGCAGCTGCCACCCCATAGGTGCCCCCCATCACCCTGCCATCGAAGCCTGAGCAGTTTGTGTGCTGCTCAGGTTGGTGGCTGTGGTGGCTGTGAGCATCCCCAGCACAGGAGGAGACTCCTGGTGGGAAAAGACCTCCGAGATCCCCAAGACCAACCCCACCGACACCAAACCAATTCAGTGCCACATCCACGTGGTTCTGGAACACCACCAAGGATGGTGACCCCACCACTCCCTTGTTGCAACACCTGACTGCTCCTTGTGAAAAGAAAGGTTCCCTGACCTTTGGAGGGGCTGAGCACGGCCCCTCGCTGCCCTGGGGGCTCTTGCTCTGCAGGCTCCAGAGGAAGTGGCGGACATAGAGGAGGTGCCGGTAGATGTTGTCATCCAACGTCTCCACCTCCAGGTCCACCTTGAAGCCCGCGCTGGGCAGGACGATGGGAGGGTGGTTGTCAAAAGACTCCAGCACCGCGTCTGCAGGGCAGAGAAAGGGAGATGGCAGGGCAGGCAGATCCTGCCCCACAGCTCCACTGTGCCTCCAAGCAGCATCACTTGGGTACGCAGGGCACTGAGCACACTTGCATCCTTCACATCCCAGTGCCATACGACTACGGTTACCCCTGATGACCACAGTTACCCACAAGACCCTTGCAGTTTGAAGGGCGCTGCCCGTTTGGTTGATCCATAAAAGCTTTTGGGTGGCAGCAGCATGCAGGGCAGGGGGCTCACCAGGCTGGAAGGCGGCCGTGCTCTCCTCACCCCAGGGCTGCCATGCTGCCACGTTGCCCACCTCCATGGCCGCCTGGCACTGGCTCAGCACCCGATGCAGCTGCGCAGGGCTCAGCGCTGGGAACTCAGCTCTCAGGGTTGGCCACGTCATCTGGGCAAAGAGACAGCACAGGGGGGTGAATACCATCCCATCACCTCCATCCCAAACCCAACACGGCCAGCACCTCACCTGCAGCAGCTGGGAGCCGGGCATGGCCACCAGGTTGGCCACGCTGGTGAGTTTAGCAAAGAACTGCTGGGAGAGCTGCTCAAAGCCGGCTCCACGCAGCCACTCCAGCAGCAGCCGCATGCTGGCTCGCAGCTTCACGCCCTGCGACCAATGGAAGCAGCCAAGAGAGGAGCCTGTGGGGCACAGCACAGGTTGGGCAATGGAACCCCCACGTTCAGCCAGAGAGCGTAGGATAGGGCTGCCCTACAGAACAAATCCCCACATATGTCTCCACGTTAATGTCCCCAGTGGCTGTGACTCAGTGGCAGGATCTTGCCTAGCAGTAATTGTGGCTGGGGCAAGGAGACTGCCGTGAGGCAGGGATGTTAGTGATAATTAGGGTTAACGAGCACCATGCTGCTCCTCAATTACAAGGCAGGGTGCAATGGTTCATTAGTGAGAAGCTCTCTGTGGAGCAAACTGCTTTCAGACTGAAAAGGGTTGGGGTTGGGATTGACAATGAGAATAGGGTTGGGGTCAAGGATGGGTTTGGAGATGGGGATGCAGATACAGCTGGAGTTGATTATGAGTTTAGGTTTGGGGATGAGGATGAGAATGAGAATGGGGTTGAAGATGGGTTTGGGTATGAGAATGAGAATGGGGTTAGAGTTGAAGATGAGGATGGGGTTGGGGTTGGAGATGGGTTTGGATTTGGGGTTCCCTCCTGGAAATGGGAACCTTGGAGGGAGCACCTGTGTATGCTCTATGGGTATAGGGGAACTCTGCTTGGAAACAGCTCAATAAGAGCCTGGTAGCAAAGTGGCACAGCAAAAGCCAAAGCCATGAGATGTGAAACAAGCAGGATGCTGGGGATGGAGCACTTGGGAAAGAAAAGACATGGGCTCAGCAGCCAGGTTTGTGCTTGGCTTCCCCATACCAGTGTGGGACCTGCCCACCTCCAGCTGCTCAAAGCCCCTCTCCCCAGGGGGCACCGGGAGGGATGGGGGGGTCTCAGAAGGTCTATTCCCAGCATCAGCCCAATGAGGGAGAACCAAGAGGAGGACAGGGACTGACCCTTATCCAGGAGCTGGTTGAAGAGCAGCGTGTTGGAGAAGAAGAAGAGGTAGGCAAACATCTGGGAGGTGATCTCAGGGTGCACCTCATACTGCCGGAGCAGGTCCAGGGCTGCCTGGTAGATGAGCACCACGCGGCGCAGCTCCTCGGGCAGCGGTGGGGCCGCCCGCCAGCCCTCATGGCTCTCATTCTGGAAGGGGTTGCACTCCAGCAGGGCCGGCAGCGAGATGTACAGACACTGCAGGAAGCAGAAGGAGCTGAGCTGAACAGAACCCGGCCCATTTGTTTACTTGTGCAGGAGCCTGGGTAGGAAAGCAGCAGCTTACACCCATCACTGCTGGGGTGAGGGTGAGGGAGAGGCGAGCACGGAGCATCCCTGCACACAGACACCTTTCTCTGGCCACACACTGCCTGCTCTGTTCCCCACCAGCCCCGGGGCTGCTTTCCATCGTGCCCTGAATCGCAGCATTATGTTCTCCCCAACACCTCCTCCCAAGCAGGGAAGCACACCACGGTCATCCAATACTTTTCCTGGGCTGCGCCCAAAAGCGAGGCACTTCAGCCCGAAGGAAAACATCTCGGTGTTGCAGAAGCTGAACAACTCCTGCAGAACTGCTGGGGATGCTCACGTTGGCGGCGATGCCCCTGGGCACTGCGTACCTTGGAGATGTAATAGACACACTGCTGGAATGTGTACATGATCACCTCCTCCAGCACCGTCATCGCCTCCTCGCTGGCTGTGATGGTTGAGGAGAACAGAGACTCCTTGGAGCCTAAGGGATGGAGGGAGAAATCAGGCAGCAAACCTGGCGGGGCCATCTGATGGCTGCGAGTACCCATGCAGCCCCAGACCCTGCAGGTCACCACACTCCATGTTCCCCTAAGGTGGGGTTACTGACTCTCCCAGGTTGACATCAGCAGCATGACATCCCCAAACAGGATGAAATTGGACTTAGAAGCTGATTTCCTTCTTTTCCCCTTTTTCCCTTCCATCTCAAGGGCACCAAGCACTGCATGCAGGCAGGGATCAGCAGGGTCGAGGGGAGCCATGGAGCGAGCAGCAGCCCCAAGCACTACCTTTGACATCCATCTCCTCCTCCATGCTCTGGATGTAGGTGGGGGACTTCTGCTGGACGAAGTAGAGCACCTCAATGGCGTTGGACATCCAGAAGAGGATGTGCTGCAGGTCTGGCAGCAGGTCCGCAATGGTGAAACACGACAGGGCAGCAGGGTCCTGGCTGGGGGGGGGACAGAGCAGACATTGCAGCATCGCTGCTCATCACCAAGGGATTTGGGGTGAAACCAACCCAAAAAGCAGCAGAGAGCTTTTGCATCCCACTGCTGAGCTTTAGGAGAGCCCTGTGCAAGCAGCAAGCTGGGAGATCCTGCTCTGCAGGATAGGTTTTGTTGGCACCACTGAGGTACCCCAATGATGGATCCAACCCATCTGCAGGAATTGCTGCAGAGCAGATCTCCCCAACAGATCTGCGCTGCTGTTGCTGCCAGGTCTGGTGGTTAAACTCAGACTGCCCAGCACTGGGCCATTCCAAAATAAAACAAATAGAAAGCAGCTGGGAGGTTTCTCAATGGCTGAAGCACTTTTTCCTGCTGTAGCGAAGGGCTGGGAGGTTGCCCTTAAGGAGACCTCAGCAAAAGCACTGATGGTTTCTCCAGATGCTGCTTTGGAGCCTGGAATTTGGGACTGGCAGTGGGGCCAGTGGCAAAATGAGGATAGATAAAAATTCATGGGATTTAGCAGGGAAATGCCATGTGCATCTGTGCTGGCAGCTGGGTGGGCACAGCTGGGTGGGAGGGAGAATTGGGCTGGATTCTCCCAGTTTTGGGGCAAAGAAAGAAGGGTGGCACTTACTGCTGGGATTGCTTCTCAGCCAGCTCCCGTGTGCGCTCCTGGGCAGGGAGAGAAAGAGAGAGCACAGATGGTGACTGCTGGCATTGCTGCACATGGGGACCAGGGTGGGAGCCAAGGGGATCCCCGCTGTCCCCAGCCCCCCAGTGCCAACTGACCCACACTGTCCTCTGGATCATTTTGGCCGCTTTGAGCAGCAGCTGCCCGAAGTCCCCAGGCTGGAAGCTGGTGGCTGAGTGCTGGATGCAGAGGCACAGCAGAAAGGCAGGCGTCAGCTTGTGGTCATCTCCCCCCGGCTCGATCAGCGTCATGATGCGCCGCAGCAGCACATCCTCGACCTCTGGCTCAAACTCCAGCTGCAGCCTCCTGCGGGGAGCCCTGGGACCATCGCTGGGCTCAGGGCTCTGTCGGTTGGCATCGAGCCCCCCCTGCTCTTTCAGCAGGCTGCCGCACGTCCCACATACAGAGGGGCCATCGGGGTGCAGGGCCCGCAGCCTCAGCAGGGTCTGTGCCGGCAGCGGTTGTGCCTTCGTGGGGTCCTTGTAGAGCAGCAGGTAATAGAGCCCGAGGGACAGCAGGTCCCCGTGCCGCAGCACAACGGTCCGGGTCACCGCGGAGAAGTTAACGGAGACGCTGGCACCGGCGATGGGCTCCAGCACCAACTTCTCCTCCGAGCGGTGCCACGATGCTCGCAGCCTCCTGATGGTGCAGTGCAGGGGTAAGACGTCCGGCGCCGAAAGGCTGATGCTGGGTTTGCTCGCCTGCGTCCTCTGGCCCACCGTGTGCTGCTCGCGGTTCAGCAGGTACACCAGGCTGTCCTGTGAGGGGGGGGCATGCAGAATCAGTGGGGTCTACAGCCCCCTGCCACCCCCACGCATGGCCTTGGCAGAACCACGGTTCTCTCTTCCTTTTTTTCCTTGCACAGATGGGGAGCTCACGCAGCACAAAAAGCGCGGGCAGTGCAGCCAGGACCCGTGTGCACCCTGCTGCTTCTGCACCCAGATGTGCAAACGGGCAGAGCAGCAAGCCCAACAAATGGGCACCGTAACTCCAGGCATGTAACAGATGGGGCTGCTCTGGGCAGAAGGAGCCCTCCTCCCAGCTGCAGCGATGGCCACCAAGCAGGCTGGGGGGGGCTGCCCCTGTCTGCCTGCACGCCGGTGCCTCAGTTTCCCCAGCTGCATTAGCACAGACAGAGGAGAGCTGCAGTGCTGGTGTCACATTGGGACAGAGCTGGAAATCTCGGACCAGCCAGATATTCCGCCTGGACAAAGCAACCATTAACCAAAAGAGCCGTCCCAGTCCTTTCCAGTTCTCCCAGTGCCAGCGCTCCCAGACGCGCTGTCTCGTACCACCTCCCATTACATTTACCGGAGGCAGCCAGACGGGGACGGGGCAGCGCTCGGCACCATCCTGCAGAACAGGCTCTGCATTGCACCGGGGCAGCGACTCTGCCGTGGGGCTTTTCTGAGGCGTCTCTCCACCAGCCCTGCAGCCACATCCCCAGCCTGCACCGCAGCCGGGCAGGACGGATTGCACATCCCAACCCCACACAAACTCATTTTCCTAAGGATGCTCTTTCACCCCAACTCCGCCCCTCCCCCAGGAAACACCGGCCATGCATAAAGCTCCCCATCCCCATAAGCTTAAGGAGCAACAAAAAAAAGAAAAGAAGAAAGGTTGGCGGGGCGGCGAGAGCTGCGCGGTGCTTACATGCTGCTGGCTGTAGCCCTGCAGGAGCAGGAGGTGCGGGGAGTGGTAGAGGGAATACCGCATGCTGCTCCCGCTCCGCTCCTCGGGGCCGCGCAGCGCGGGGCAGTGCCGCCGGAGCTCCTCGTCCCGGGGGCGGCCCAGGCTGCTCTCGCTGAGGCTGCGCCGCAGGGCCGGGGGGGGTGCCGAGCCGTTTAGCGCCCGCCAGCACCCGCATGGCCCCCCGCGCCCGGTGCCGCTGCAGCTTCCTCGCTTGGGCGTTGATGCCTGCGGGGGGAGAGATGCGCTGCGCTCAGCTCCGATGCTGGACCGGCAGCATCCCGAAACCCGCCGGGGTGGGGAATGGGAGGCGGCGTCGGAGCGAACCCCCATCCCCCGGGGCGATGTCCCCCATGAGAGGGGAGTTTTGTGCCCCTTCGACAGCAAAAAGAGGGACCCGCAGCCCGTCCCTTCCCCCCTCCCCCATGTCCCCACTGACCGCGGGGCAACCGGGGAGCTCCGCATCCACAGCATCCCCTGCGCTGCCGGTGGAAAGCGGGGCTGGAGAGAAAACAAGCTGAATTTTTTTAGAGGGGGGGGGGGGGGAGAAGAAAAAAGAAAAAAAAACACGGAAAAATAAGAGCCTGGATGCTGCCTGCTGGCGGCGAGCGGGGCTGAGAGGCCCCCAGCCCCCAGGGAAGCAGGCAGGGAGCTGCGAGCCGCAGAGCCGCCGCAGGACCCAGCGCTCAGCACCTTCCCCCGAGCAGCGCTGGCTGCAAGACGAATGGGATTTGGAGCGAATGAGCAGAGAGTCCTAAGGCAGCAGCGTCCCCAAACCCATAGGGGAGTTCCTATGGGATCCCCCCCACAGCGCTCTGGCTCTGCAGCAGCGATAGGATGAAGTTGTAGAGTCGGAGCTCGTACCTCTGCATTACAGAACGGCAGAATGGAGGGCTTGGGGACAGCCAGAGGGATTTGGGGACGGCAATGCACAGAGTCTGGGGCTGCTTAAAGGGACACATGTAAGCCAGAGCCCAAAAACAAACCTGTCGTCTGCCTTATTTGGTGAGGAATGGGCTGCATGCACCAAAATACATTTTTGTTTGTTTTAAATCGAGCGCTCCTTTGGTGGGAAAATGGTAGGGATGCGGAGAGGGGGAGGAGAAAATAGCACCCGGTGTTGGCATGCTGTGGGATTAGGGCACAGCACGGCCTGCAGCCACTGCCAAGAGGGGGACAGACCCTTCCCACGCCCCCTTTAAAAGGCAGTGGGGTCCATCACACTGCACCGCAGATGTGAAATGTAGGGATGCCACGAGTGTGGGAGCAGAGCTCTGAGGGTGCACTGTGTCACCCCACTGCCTGGCCCCAAACAGGGACACGGGGCAGTTCTGGTGCAGCTCCTCAAGCCAGGGGGCTCGGGGTCCCCCTGCCATCACTGCTCCCTTATCTGAGGGCAGTCTGTACTGTGTTAGCTTTGCATAGGAAACCCACTGAGGAAAAAGCTGTGTTTTCACTGCCCATAGAGCCTCCGTCACCAACTCCCCCGCAAACCCAGAGCTGTGCTGGAAATATAAACAGTTCTTTTCCTGAATGAAACAAAGTCCATCCATTAGCCAAGGTATGCCTCCAGCCCTTTAGCAGTGCCTTCTCCTGCCTGGCTGTCCCCAAACCCACCCCACATCCTGGGGTAAACCTGCTGGGTTTGCTGCATGGAATCTCCACGGGTTCTGCCTCTTTTTTCAGCCCAGGGAAGAGGTGCCCTGCTCCTGGTTGGGAAATGAATCAGCTCATAAATAACTGCAAGGGACGCAGGAGAGATTTGTTTCTAATTTGGGGCAAACGCCCTTTCTGATGTGAATTGCTGAGCAGCCCCTGTAGGGAATATTTCCTGGCTGCAGCTGTGCCAAGGTGTGCCTCAGTGGTACCAACAGAGCGTGTTGGAAGGGAAGAGGTTTCACTCCCATGGTTTGCACAGCACGTGGTTCGGTCTGCAGCTTCACAGGGAAACCCAACCAGCACAGGGAACAGCACGCAATGGGGTGCCTGGAAGGAGCTGAATGCATCCCTACTTTGTGGTGCTCTGCCCCCAGCTGCCCCACATCGCTCCCCAAAAGGAGCAGGGCTGAGTGAAGCCTCGTTTCCCACAGAGCTGATCCACCTGCACTGCTGAGGAGTGGTGCCAGGAGCGCACACCTCCCTCCCCCCTGGGAAGCAGCTAATAAACTAATTAGGATAATGGGTAACCGAGCAGATAAAACTCTTAAGCCATTTGCTTCTTCACTTGTGGGCTTGTGGTTGTGGGGCCTTTCCCCTGGCTTAGCAGCAGTGTCCCATTGCGATGCCCTGCGTGGGGGCAGTTACCTACAGCTATTTCCCTATGGCTCCCAATCTGCTTTCCTCCCAGACAGCCTCCAGCTGCCTCTCCTTTTAGTTTTGCACAGAAGCCACATTTTCCATGCCAGCGCCCTGCTGCCCCAGGCACACAGCTGATGCTCAGCTCATGGCAAAGGGACATAGGAGTGGTGGCAGGGTGACCCTGCTGGTAGCACTCATGGTCCCCACTGCACCAGGAGCCACATTTCTCTTTGAGGTGCTGCTGAGGAGAGGGGAGCAGATGCTTTGTGTGCTTGGAGCAGCACCACCAGCATGGGGTGGGGAGGCTGGGGATGGGCCCAGCTGAATGGGACAGCAGCAGAAGTGAGGTTTTAGTAGTACATCTGTCAAGCAGATAGCATGAATAATTGTGGCTGGGGGTCTTCGTCTCAGAAAAGCCTGACTGGCTGCAGAAAAGGTTTTAAAAAAATAAAAACATGAGAAATGAGGGCAGTGCCCTTCTCACAGTGCCCGGGTTGAGGTGTGAGTGCTGCCGGCCCTGTCCCAGCTGGGACAATGGTTGGTGTCATCTGGAGCTGATGTCACCTTGGGCTCATGCTGGCAGCCTCTGAAGAGCCATGGCACAGCTCTCCCACCACATGCAGCCACATCTGACTGTGAGTTTAGCACTTAGGTCTTGCCCTGTTTTCTATTTAAAAACCGTTTTTTTCTTTCTTTAGAGCCAGCGCCCTTGCAAAGCACTTAGCATTGCCCTGATCCCTACTGGAGAGGAGAGGGGCACCCACCTCTGTGCCTCATCCCTGACCCCCAGGAGCACTGCAAGCAGCTCCTTGCACCTGAAAGGATGAGGAGTGATGGCCTTAAGTTGTGCCAGGGGATGCTCAGGTTGGATAACAGGGAGAAATTTCTTCTCCCAAGGAGCACTGGCACTGCTGCCCTGGGAGTGGTGGGGTCACTGGGATCACTGGAGGTGTTCCAGAACCACAGAGATGTGGCACTGAGGGATGTGGTTTGGTGTCATGCTGGGATGGGTTGGGGTTGGTGATCTTGAAGCTCTTTTCCAGCCTTAAAGATTCTATGCCGCAAGTGGGCATCCAGCTGGGGTCCCAAATTCCCCACGGAGGGAAGCGCTAAGAGCACTGCAACCAAAACGCAGCTCCTGCCCCCACCACCACCCCCACACAAACACCCCCAAGCCGCTGCCCCTGACCTGCAGTGGTGGTATCCACATCCCTGGCTGCCATCTCCTCCACCTCCGCCCGCCGCCGCAGCTCCAGCCGTCTTGAGAATCCCTCCCGGGGCTTCCACAGGTCCTGGATGAGCAGCGGCTTCTCATGGTCCCCGAGAACCCTCAGCCCCTCAGTCTGCCACCGCTTCTCGGGTCCCTCGAACCTCCCGATGACGTCGCACAGCGCGTACTGCCCGGCATTCAGCTGGCTCAGCCCGTAGCGCTCCAGAGCCTCCTTCACCAGCTCCAGTGCCCCCGAGCTGCCCGTGGCCAGAACGCTCTTGTAGTTGGTGCCCACACAGATGTTGCCTCCAAAAATCTTCAGGATGCCGGGAGCCGAAAGTTGAGTGGAGAGCTCAGCTGGGTCATCCCCGTCTGGGAAGGCGGAGGTGGAGCTGCGGTCCTTGTAGCTCAGCGTCCTGTACAGGACTTGGGAGAAGAGGCGGCTCTGGCGCTTCAGCCGGCTCTTGGATGGTGGAGCCATGGTGGAGGAGGACCCATAGAACATCGCGTGGGACGTCGTCACGGGTGGCAGCTGGGAACAGGGATAGGGAGAGATCAGGGGTGAGCGTGGCAGCCACCCCCCGAGGGACAGGGATGAGCCGGGGAGGTGATGCTGAGGCTTCCAGAGGCAGCAGCATGGGATGGAGGTTCCCCTGGTGCAGCTCCTCTGCACCACACAGACACTGCAGCACGGATTTGTCCCGGGGAGGTTAATTTCTGCCGTGTGCACTGTGAGGTCCCTCCTGCCTAAGCACATCTGCGCTGGGAGGAGAGCAGAGCCCAGCAGCAAAGTGGGACCTGCAGAGCCCAGCCTGGGTGGGAGCCAGCGCCTCGGAGCCACTTTCTCTAACGAGTTTGTGGAGCAATCCCATTTTTTAGAGGTGAAACAGAAAGCTTGAGTGCAAATTGAATTACTCAGAGGTCGCTGCTAAACGCTTCTGCTCACTGAGAGGCACAGGGTGAAAACAGGCTCTAATTGGCCTTTCCATAAACGTCCTTGCTCTGGCAAATCCTGCTGCCGGTTTGCAGAGGACGTTAAAGCACACGGCGGCATCGCCAAGCACAGTGCCTGAAATGTGTGTTTGTTGTCCACCTCCACTGGGAAAAGCACATGGCTGGGGATGTGGGTGGCTCTGTGTGTGCTCAGCAGGACCCAGCTCGGTGCAGCTCCAGCACTGTCAGCAGTGATGCCAACCCTGGACAGCCTCCACGCTGCCATCTAATTCGGGAAGAAAAAGCGTCCCTGCTGCTAATGGAAGAGGTCACCTTCCCACTGGGAACAGCCTCGCTTCTGTGCACAAAGGATTTCTGCAGGGTGGGGATATCCCGGGGCCAGGAGAGCCTGGAATGCTGCAGGTGGGGAAACTGAGGCACCAGTGAGTTCCACGGCTGCAGGACGAGCCTGGGAGGCTGCTGCACCTCTGGTCACCCCTCTCACCCCAGGGACATCTCACAACCTTCTGGCCCCCCTTGTAACTGGGGAAACTAAGCAGGGACAAGGCTGGAGCTGCAGATCCTTTGTGTCAGAGGCTGCTCCTGCCTGGGTTGCCCCTTCATGTCAAAGGGTGCAGAGGCAGATCCCACTTGGGAGCAGGACAGGGTACCCCCAAAACCCCAACTGCTGCATGCAGAAACCGCTGCGAACAAGGATGCAGGAGATAAATCTTTGCCACTGAGCCACTGGGTCAGGTGGGCAGATTTAATCTCCTCTGCTCTGCATTACCCACGGCACAGAGGGAAACCTTGCAACATCTGCTGCCGTGAGGTCACTCCTCCATGCCCACATGGCAGGCAGGTTGCTGCCTCCTTCAATTCGGTATTTATAGCACTGCTATTTTCTTTCTATCAGACACAGCACCTGCAGAGAGCAGCGGCAGAGGCTTTTCACAGAGCAAGTGCTTGGAAAAACACAAAGCCCAGACTGAGACAAACCCTTCGGTTGCTCATCTGCTCAGCAGCCGGAGCAGCAGTGAGGTGAGCCCCATCAGGACCAGCCCACCTGCACAACCCCTGCCTGCCCCCAGCCTGGGGTGGCTGCACATCTCCCTGCTCTCGTGGGACATCACACCCAAGCCAGCTCATTCTGTGCTCTTTCTACAGTGCTGTGACAAACACCATTAGTATTCACACGGTCCATCCACCAGGCAGACATCCCAGTGGTCCTGCTCCTCCTGCTGCCCTTACCTCGCCATCCTTCTCACGGGCTTGCCGTCCTTCCATCCGTCCTCTTCCTCAGCGTGGGCATCCCCCCAGCACACATGGTCCCAGCACACATCTGTCTGTAGGAGGAAGAGGAGGAGAGGTCACGGGCTGCTCAGAGCCACCGCAGTGCCCTCTTCTGCTTTGGGGGCTCAGAGATGCCATGCATCACCAGCTATGTGCAGCACTGCTGACCCACCTGGAGCCGCAACAGTTTTATTCCTCCTTCCTTCAAAGCAACTGGTGAGGGCTGCAGGAAGGATGCAGCATCCACAGTGTGGCAGATACCCATCACCCATGGGTGGGATATCTCAGCCCAGCTCCAAGCTCAGGACCCATCTCAGCAGGAAGAGTGCTGGAGGAAACCCAGGCATGGACAGCAAAGAGGGCAGGGAGAGAATAGTGAAAGGAGGAGAAATGAGATCAGAAAGGGATAGTGTAGAGGAAATGGAGGTTACAGGCTTGCTGCTGATCTCACTGCTTTCCCCAAGCCCGTGCATCCCTGGAGACACCCATGGGTACACAATGGGTCCTGCAGCCAGAGCCCAATCATACGCCCATCAGGATTTATTTCTCCTGGACCTTGGCCCAGGATCTTGGTGTGTTTTGCTGAAGATTGAGGAGTGCCACCAAACAGCATCCCCTCACTTTCCTTAGTGCAGATATGCAGGAATGGGACCAGCAGGAACCAAACACGCGAGGGAGAAGCTGCACCTGCAGTGTGATTTCATGGGTGTTATCAGAAGTAGACAGGAGGGCATGAGATAGAGCAGCAGAAAAGAGCCCATGGCAATTCAAGACTAAAGCACCACTCCATTAAATTCCCCGTCCAGGAGCTGGGAGTGGGTTCAATTCAGCCCAGCAGTGGGCTATGGGAGAGCCCTCTGCCAGGTGCTGGTTGGGATGCACAACACCAAGAGGGCCTGGGCACCCCCCCACCTTCCTTTGCTGCTGTGATTAATCACTCCCGCTGCTTAAATATTTATGCCTTCTTTCCAGCGTGTCTGGCTTCGGCTGCCAGACATTGATTCCTGTCATGCTTTGCTCCATGCAATTAACGAGCTGTTGGCTACCACCTATTTTCTCCCCTGCGAGAGTGTTTGGATGCCTTAATTGAGCCCCATCCATCCTGAACTGATGAGAAGTGGGCAGAGCAGGGGTTGCTCTCATCCTCGGCTGTAGGGTGCTTTCTGCACCCCTCTCCCAGCCAGATGTAGGAGCTCCTTTTGGTTGCTGCCAGCCCAAATCCAGATCTGACAGTGCCACACCATGGGGCAAGGACTGGTCCCTTCCAACCAAAGCTTTTCTACGATGAGATACAACGTATTCACACAGCGAATGAACTTTCTGTTTGTTTTTCCCGAGCAAATTGTCATTAATGTGAAAACTCCCAGTTCTCAGAAAGGCAGACAGACACACAGCCCCAGCAGCTCCTGCAGGACACGGGCTGTGCTCACCCCAACACGTCAGGGACAGGAAAACACTCCAAGCTCCTCTTGTTATTTTTGGGAGCAGAAAGATTTCCCTTTCGCAGCCTGCCGTCGTTGGGATGCGTTTTGTTTGCCCAGCTTTGTCCAAGCTATGAGCACTGTGTGAGCCATAGATTTCCCAAAAACCATTTCTATCTGCTCCCAAACAAGCGATCAAAGCACCGAAATGCTTTGAGGCAGGGCGGTAGGCAGCAGTGCCCAGCAGTGAGATCTGCTCTGATAACAGCCTTTCAAATAGATCGGGTGTATTTCGTGTGGGCTTTCTTGATGCTGGATAATGCCACCTCTAAACACCGGACTGGAGTGACTTTTTTAATACCACGGAGTGCAGATTTTGGCAGGAGTATCACCTCTCCTAACTCAAACCCCTCACCAAGCCATACTCCAAGGGGGCTGGCTCTCTGCATGTCAGGGGGTGGAACCACTTCTGCTCATCAGGCTCTATTTTCCACCCGCCACGTAGGTGGCAGGAATGTCTTCCTGGTGCTGAGCTCTTTAATCAGCCCAGGCCCAAACTGGATCCCTCCTCCTGCCTGGGGGATGGGATTGGACCCATCCATCTGTAGCCACCAGGTCACCACTGCTATTACAGCACTTGGTCGCTATTACAGCGACGTCCCCAGGGCTCATCCCATCTCAGCTCTGCACGGCGCTGCCCACGTGTGCACATCACGGATGGCCAGCGAGGTTCCAGCTGTGACCATCCCAGAAAGGTTATTTGCACAGAGCCCTGTTTGAAAAATTTCCCTTTTTTTTTTAAATGTTTTTTTTTTTTTTTTCTTTTTTTTCCTAATGGAAACCACGCAGACTCACAGCCTCAGTACAGCAAGAACGGCTGCAGCCTGGATGCTGTGGGGAGGGAGAGGCCGCCCCAGCACTGCAATGTGGAACAAATTAGAACTCAGAGAGCAGAGGAAATGAGAACAGCCCGGTGTTGGCACACTCAGCCTGGCTGCAAACCTCTGCAGATCCCCTCCCTGCAGCCCAGTGCCGCTGCCCACGCCCTCCATGGAGAACCCCTGCACCCCCTCCCCAAAAGGCAGCACCCAATCTCTGCTTTGCAGCACGGCTCTGCACTCATGATTATTGTGTGAGTTTTTATCTGTCTAATCTGGGGCCAGGCTGGTAATGTCAGCTCCAGCCCACTGCTGTCCTGAGCCGGATCAGTGTGGGTAAACTCCTTATGGTGTTATTATTAGCAGCACCTCTCCACGATGGCACCCGGAGCCCAACCCAGGGCTGCTCCAATGGGACAGCAAACAGCCAGCCATTCCTATAGGCAACAACAACTTCACAACCAGATCACAATGATTTGGGACCTACAGGAGGAGGCCTTGAAGCAGCTCCCTTTTTTCCTTGCTTTTTATTTTTATCCTCCTTTTTAGGGTCTTTTGAGCCACAAACGTGCACCAGCTCTCCAGTACCAAGTCCCAGTGACCGCCTTCTGCCTGTGCAGCTCTATTCACACATCCAAAAAACATTTCACAAAGAGAGCTTGCTTTCCACTGCCTTCCAAGCAGCCGAGTCGCAGCAGGCAGCCTAATTATGAGACCTTGGCAATATATATTTTTTTCTAGTGATAATTAACTGATCCTGGAGAGCACAGAAAATAAGCACTTCCCCGGCAAGTAGAAACCTCCCCTGAGTTTTCTCTGCTAAAGTTATAACTCAGCAAGAAACCTCACCAGCCTGCTGCGAAGTGCAGTGTCCCCAGATTATCTGCCAGGGCTTTGGGATGCCACCACGGTGCCAAGCAGCTGCGTGCAGACACAGTAATGTGAGTGCAGCACCAACGAGCGCAACCTCAACAGGGGCAGGATCCCAAAGGCATGGTGAAAGCACAAAGCACCCAAGTGGTGGGTGGAGGACGGATCCAGCCGGGCAGGAAGTGGGACAGAGGGCTCGAAGGGCAGAGGGGTCCCAAGAGTGCACGTTAGGATGATGGTGCCAAGGTGCTGCGTCCCATGGTGCAGCCCTCCTGTGCCCGGCGCGGCTCGCAGGGCAGGTTTGGTCTCCAGTGGCAACCAGGCAAGCCTAGACTCTCGCCTGCCCTCCTCTCCCGAAGACGGCGTCCAAACGTCCCTATCGCAACGGGGTCCCGAAGACTCCATCCCGGAGACAACAGCGGGGACAAGCGAGGGACCCGCGTTTGCGCGGAGGAATTGGGGGTAGGATGTCCCGGCGATGCTAAACCCCCCACTCCAAAAACACCGATGAAATAAATGACAAATAATGATCATAAAGAAGCAAGGCGCCCCGCCGTCCCGCTGCCCCCCTCGGAAGGTACTCACCCGGCGCAGCCCCGGCGGTGCGGTGCGGTGAGCTGCGTGCGGGGCCGGGGCGGAGCGGAACGGAGCGGAACGGAGCGGAGCTGAGCGACCCCGCGGCGCCACCCCGCGGCCTCCGCTGCCCCAACAGCGCCCCGAGCAGCGGCCCCGGGCGGGTGGGGTGATGGGGTCGGGCTTGGGGACAAGTTCGGCGGCGTCACGGCCTCAGGGGAGCGTGGGGACAGCGGGGCGGTGCGAGGGAGAGGGCAGCGTGTGGGCGCGCGGGGCCACTGCGGGATGGGGCCGGACTGTGCCTGAAGCAGCTGGCCGTGATGCAGGGGGGGTCCCGATTTCAGGGTCCCGACTCAACTGAGACCTTTCTCCCTTTCTCCTTTCCCAAGTGGGCTGAGCTGAGGGGATGCCGGGGCCATGGGTGCAGTGAAGTGTGTCGGTGCTCAGCGCTCCATCGCTGCGCTCTCTGCTTTCACCACCGAGTGATGCTATTTAGGGCAAGTCGGACCAAAAATGAGTTCATTTCCTTATGTTTTGGGAAACTCGTTCTGACTTAACACGCAAGCAATAGTGAGGTATCTTGAGTTTTTATTTCAACCCTACTCCACAGGAAACATCATTCGCTAGTGTTATCTTCCTCAGTTTTGCTTTTAATTTGATCCAGTACTGTGTTAAATATAAAATACTGCTTGACCAAGAACGGATGGTGAAAAATACAAGATGCTAAAAAGGGAGCTCCTTCACAGACGTTACGAATTGTTTAAAATTAGTACGAAATAGGCTGACAAACAGATAGCATGTTGTGCATCCTGCCCCGCTGTACAAGGAAAGGGCACATAAAGGAGAGGCTCAGCATGGGGATAGGCGAGTGGTGATGTCCTCAGTGTGCTCTGTGGTGGCCTCAGAAAGGTCCTTCTGGGCTGCACGTCCCCAGCACGCTTCTGAGATAAATGGTGTGGGACAAAGCCCAGGGACAAAACCCCACGGGCAGCCTCTGCCAGGGGATGTTGCAATGGGGCTGATCCTCGGTGTGGGGGAGGAGAGCTGGGTGCACTCAACCCAGTGCCACCATGTACCACTGGTGACAAACTCAGGGACAGATGGAGCACAGTGCCTGCGAATGACCAGCCATCCTCCAGCTGCTCCACAGAGCCCAAACTGAGCCCTGTGAGATTGGTCACTGTCTGCACCCCCAATTTACAGCTGGGGAAACTGAGGCACAGAGTAATGACTTGCCAGATAGCAAAAAATGGCAGCTTGCAGTCTTGGACCTTCTATTCTGACCCCAAATTCACCCCACAAACTGCCCATCACTCAGTGCTCAGTTCTTCCCTCTTCTCCCTCCCACAGGGCTGAGAAGTGTTGGGCAAAGGAACAAAGGCCGCATCCTGGGGACTTGGGGGAAGTGATGACAGAGACCTCACCAGGTCCATCCCCTCCTGTCCCCAAGACCTCCTGTCACCCTGAGAGCCCTCCAGGCTGAAGGCTGCTCTGGGACACCAAGGGCAGAGCCCCAGCAGCCCTGTGCCAGGCTGGACGCAGGGCACAGCCCCTTCTTGGAACCCTTTGCCTATGGAAAAGGGTTTTTTTTGCCCACATGAAGACTACAGCCACCATGTCAAGAGGGGAAGAGCATCTGGGAAACTTCTCTTTGGTAATTTGCTGCAAAATGGCATGGCTGTGTGGAGCCACTACCAAGGCCTTCTCCTGGGATAATGAAACCAAGGCTGAGCACTTCAAGCTCCAGGGTCAGGACAGCCCAAATGCAGCCAGGTGACACCGAGAGCAGCAAGGAAACCAAGAGACCCTAGGAGAAAACAGCTGGGAGGGCTCTGAGGGCCTGTCCAGGGGGAACACACAAGACGTGTGCTTAATACTGGTTTGGAGAAAGGGTTTTCTGGTGCATTGGAGTCTGGGGAACGCTGGAAGAGATTCAAGTTTCAATGGCAAGTAAGGCTTTGTTGATTCAGGACCTTCCTGTCAAGAGCATGGGAGGGGAAGGCTGATGCTGAAATGATTTCTGACCATTTGTAGACCAAGCAGGTGTGCCAATGAGAGCTCCACTCAGGCCTTTTTTAGGGGGCTCCACTCTGCCTCCGCAGGCTGGGATGGCTGTGAGCTTGCTGCAGGTCCCCAGGGTGTCACCAGCCAAGGAAGTGTGGGGACACGGCCCCAGTGGGATGCTTGGGGTTAGCAGGGTGAGCGAAGCTCCCCTATTGCCTGCAGCCCTTCAGGTGGTCACCATGTTATGAAAACATTGCCTAAAAAAATAAACAGTTCTCAAGGTTAAAAAAGAAAAATCTGTTTAAAATCAAAATCATGCAGGGGGCAGCAGGAGGCTTCAGGGTGAGCCCACGGCCCAGGCTCCCCTCCCTGCTCCCCTTCCATGTCCCCATGGATGTGAAGTGTCCTTAAGGCGTCTATCGGGACGTTTTGGCCTCCAGTGCATCGGGCCGGTAGAGGTACCTCCAAATGGCATAGTAATGGATGCCAGCTCCAATGGCCACGAAGAGGTGCCAGATGGCGTGGGCAAAGGGGATGCGGCCATCACTTTTGAAGAAGATCATGCCCAGGCAGTAGAAAATCCCGCCGGCCACCAGCTCTGGGAGGCCATCCCTGTTGGGCTGAGAGAAAAGCACAGGGACAGTATGGTCACCACCAGCAACGTGTCAGAGCCTCGTTCTACACCAACCCCTCCTTATGGCCAGCAGCTCAGCTTTGCTCGGATGCTCTCAATACAATGGAGCATGGAGAGCAGCTCCTTTGGAGACGGCCACGGGCACACGCGGTACGTGCAGGGCACCCGAATCGCAATCGAACCACATCATCTTTGATGATCACCTCATCCATCACCAACTGCCTGCAGGCTGGACCGTGCCAACCTCCTGGAGCATCCCAACCCCACTGGACATGCCCTCGTGCTGAGCCCACGTGCCTCCCAGCATGGCTTACCATGGAGAGGATGACCAAGGCAGGGAAGAAGCCCATGATCACGTAGCACACCAGCTCCACCAGCTTGTACCTGCAGCCAATGGAGAAGGTGCTTGGAGGCAGGGTCCGATTTTACATTTGTATCTCATCCATCTACGGGTGCCACCACAGGAGTTCCCACGTCCAGACGTGAGCTGGCAGCTCGTACAGAGGGTTTTGGGAAGGCTTTGGGGGCTTTAGCTTTCCATCTGGTGCCACCCCGTGGAAGAACACACTCATGACAGCACATCCTCACTCCCACATCCCTGCCACAGAGCTGCAGCCTCTTAAAAACACAGCGTATAGGGTAAGGATGCGATCCTCCTGCCCAGGAGGCTGCCCAGGGACCCCACGTCTGTCTGTCTATCCGCACGTCTCCGTCTATGGCCTCTCTCACAGCCGGACTGTTGCACGGGGGCTTTCGGGGAAGGAAGGGCAGAGCTGGGCTGGGTAAAGGCACTGACCTCTCGTGGAAGAAGAACACGTAGACGGTGCCGACAGATGCCATGATCCAGATGATCCAGCGCATGTGGGAGGCCCAGGGCCCCAGCTCCCTTAGGTTCAGCCTGCAAGACCCAGGGCTGCGGTGAGGGGCACCCCACATCTTTTGCTGCACCCCAACCTGCTGCTGTGCCCCATCTTTCTGCATCCCAACCTTCTGCTGTGCCCCAGCCCTCCTGCAGGCAGGAGGTGCTGGAGCAATGGTGCCCTTGCCCTTCCCACCCATAACATCAGCTGAAAGTGGTTGAAATGCAGAGAATGGGAAGTTCTAATGAAAACATGCAATCTCTGACCATTACTTCTGGGCTGGTTTCTGCCTTCTATTAGGACTGAGCACGCCGGGCACTCACCATGGAGCATATGATGCTGCAATGAAGAAGTAAATCACCATCCTGTCGAACATGTGCAAGCAGTGCTCCACGGTCCTGCAGGATGGACATACAGATGGAGTCAGAGCCCGTGGCACTGTGCTCTGTAAAACCAGATACGTTTGCAAAAAGAAAAGAAAATGCTTTTTCCCATTGGCATAGCTCAGAAAAACTTTGACCAGGAGGATTTGGGCTGTGCTACAATTACAAACACGAGATTGAGCCCCCAGTGGGCAGAGCTGGTACCTGAGATGCCTCTTCTTCCAGGAGATGGTGTGGAAGATGGTGGAGACGATGAAGAGGCTGGACAAGCCAAAGCCATAGATCCAGGCTGAGATGGTCTCCCACCGGTCGTCGGAGAGGACGTAGAGGATGGAGCTGCCGAGGATGCTGGGCAGGATCCAGAACTGGGAGGAGAAGGAGCCTGCTGGTCACAACTTGCATGCCCACTGAGCAGTTGATCTATGGTCCCCACACTTCACCACACAGAAGTGCAGGCAAGCAGGGGCATGGGGGAGGAGAAGGGCATGAGGAGGACCAGCACCTCTTGTCCATGCCATGGGCTTGGAGCAGGAGCCAGAAGCTCCTCGGGGGGCTCATTCCCATCACCATACAGACAGCCCCATTGCTGCTCCTGGTGTGAAAATTCTCCTTCTTAGGGGGAGCCATGCTTTGCCAAATATTCCTACTCTGCTGAGGGCCATCCAAAAAGGACCATCTCACACCAGGGCTGGAGCAGGAAGGAGAGCATTCCCAGAGCACCAGGCAGAGCTGCTCATCCCAACCCTGAGACCCTCAAGGGCTGCAGGGCTGATTGCTGATGTTTTTAGGTGACCCCTGGGGCCAGGCACTGTCCCATACCCAAGGAGGGGACACAGACTCACCGCGTGTGTGGCACAGTTGGCCGCATGCTCGTAATCTGTCGGCTGGTACCTGCGGTTGGAGGGAACACGATGGTTCATGAACCTGCAATGGAGCAGGGAGGGAAACACATGAAGGAATGGGAGGACTGGGAAAGCCCTTTTGGAGGGCAGGGTATCTCCTGTACCCACTCCATAGCCCCAGCAAGTGTCCCAGGGCTGATCGCTGCTGGGGAAGCCATGCCATGCTCCCTAGGAAACTTTCTTCTTTTTTATTCTGGTTCTCTTTGCCTGAAGTATTGGATTGCTCCTGGCGTGCAGAGGAATGTATCGATTTCCCCCATCAGATCAATGCACACTGAGCAATAAAGAGCTGTGCCAGCAGCCCACTGCCGGGTAGGTGGTGCTGTACTGGGAGCAAATTCAATGCGCGTCCCTGAAAGCAGCCATGCCCCACTGCCTTCTCCAACAGGGTGAGCGTAGAGAAAGGGAATAATGGGCCATCCTTCCCTGTCTGCCTCTCATAAAGAGTGATTTGAAGATGCTTTTTGCTGCAGATCAGACCAGGACAGCCGGGTGCAGGGGCAGGAGATGGTCTAATTGCTCCCTGACCCTGTTTGCTCTGCACCATCTGCAGCATGTTTCACAGCACAGCTGTGCACAGCCAGGGGCTGGGGGTTGGCTGGACCTTGCTGCAGGGCTGAGGGTGACCCTGAGGGAGAGATACAGAGGGGTTCAGCTCCCTGTGCTCTGCAAATAGAGGGGATGTTGCTTACAATGTACGTTAGACCTTAAGGAAACCAGTGCTGCCCACAGCCAGGATGCAAGTGAGTATCCCTGGGACTGCCCCCTCCACCCCTGGAGATGCCACCTCCATCATGGGGACACTGGGTTCCCCCCATTCCACCAGGGCCACCAGGGCTGGCTGCACTCCCCATGCCCCAGCCACATCCCCCCCTGCTGGAGGCCACCACTGCCCCACGTTGCCAGGAGACTGTCCCCAGGTCCCCCTCGCTTTCTGCTTCTCTTTCTCTTTTCCCTTTTCATAACCAGGAGAAGTGGGGCTGCAGGCCCAGACGTCCCTCGTGACGTTGCAGTTGCTGGGGTAACATGCACACAGCCTTTCCTTGCATTTATTTTTTTAACAGAGCCCCGCGCCTGCTGCTGCTCCATCCTGACCTCGTGGCAGTGGCTGTGAGGGGCACAGAGGGGAGGTCTGTTCCCACAGCCCTCCCAGCCCTTTGGGCAGAGCATTTCAGCAAACACTGCGTGACTGCAAAGCCCAAAAGGCACAGAAAAGTTTAAAACCTCCGTGATGGGAGCACGAGCCTATTCTCTTCTTTGGGACAGCGCATGAGAAGCAGAGCACCCCAGGGTTTAGCACAGCCCTCAGGGCTCCCAGAATCGTTTTGCTCCCAGAATTGGTGGGGACCAAACGTGGGTCACTGCTGCAGCCCCAGAGCTGTGCCTGCCCTCCCCGGGCCCCTTGCCCAGCAAGGGAGACTGAAAAGGGCCCAAGCACCCGGCTCAGCCCGGAGGAACAAAGAGCCCCTTGTCTCCAGCAGCCGGGCCAGAGCACAGAGACAGCTTCCCAGGCTTGCTTCTTTCTCCTTCTCTTTCTCCCACTCTGTTTTTTTTTGTTTTGTTTTGTTTTTTTTCTTCTTCTTGTTTTGTAGTTGTGGGTTTTTGTGTTTTTGTGGGTTTGGTTTTTTTTTTTTTTTTTTTTTTTTTTAAAGACTTCTGTCCAGGAACAGAGTTCTGACCTCAAAAAATCAGCCAGATCTGCCTGGCTTTACCAGTGCTGGGAGAGAAGAAAGTGAAAACAGGGATCAGTTAAATGAATCCTTGGGACGGCTCATGGGGGTGTATTGGAGTGTCTGACATTGCTCTGTGTCGAGCTGTATACATTCCACATCTCATCCACCTCTGCATCAAGGAGTTGGGCACAGCCAGCACATCCTCTGCCCACCAACAGTCAATGCTGGGTGCTGGCAGGTGCAGGGAATGACCCAGAGCAGCTGACTGCTTTGGGTTTCACCTGTGAATGGCTTATAAAAGGGCAGAGCTGACTCAGAGTTTGGTTTTATGCTTTTGGAAGTGAGAGCTGCTTTGTTGTGCCTCCTGCTCAAGGAGAAACAGGATTGCACCCTGGTAGTGGCATATTGCAGAGAGGATGGATGGAAAAGGCAACAGCCCTTACTGGATGCTGATGTGGTGGTAAGATCCTTCTGGGTGTTCCTTGATAGAGCAAGGCTTGGGAGCATGTGTGTGCTGTGATGTGTGCAGTGCAGAGATGGAGCAGATGCGGCCCTGCAGGGCTGACCACCCCACACCCTCTCTGCACATGGCCTGTGTTTGCCCTACTGAGCCTGGAGGCAGAATACCTTGTGCTGATGCCAGGGCTTGGTCTTTGGGCTTGTGGTTGTGCACATGCTGCTACAGCACCCCTCTAAGCTGGGACTTGGTGTGCACTGCTTCTTTCCCATAATCTGATAAAGCTCCAACTGCAGCTCCTGTAAGAGGCTCCATCCTCTTGAGCTCCTTTGCAGCTCAGTGTGCTGCACGTGAAGGTGCAGAGGAGGGCTTACATTCTCCATGGGGAAGCAAAAATGCAGAAGCTGATGCTGCCTGGCACTGCCATCTGTGGAGCTGCCCACGCAGGCATGTGCCCCATTGGAGCCTCTGCTCCCATGTGTGCTCCTACAGAACATATGGTGCTCCTTTAGGTATGGATACTTATTTTTCTCTCCGGCAGCTTTCTGCTCTCTGTACAGACAGCATCTCCAGCTCTTCTGAGGCAACTCGTGACCCCTCAGCCACAGCAGAGCTGTTGTTTATTCACAGCAGATGGGATCTGTGAGTGTTTCCCAAATAACTTTCTGAGCTGGGACTTATTGTTTCATTTGGTCCTGGCAAGCCCTGATTAGTCACAACATGACTCTGATCCCCCAGGTGCTCAGTGGATGTTTGCAGGGCTGCTTCCAGGGCTGAAAACTCCCCTTATTTGCTATTTCTTTGCTGGGGAAGGCACTGGGCATGCTTCTCACTGCCTAGCCTGCATCACTGTGAGCACAGAGGTCAGTGGTATGGTTCCTGAGCATTCCCTCCCTGGCTGAACCATTTCACCAGCCAGGAAGCAGATGGAATGGTTTCAAGCAATATCATCTGCACCAAAGTGCAGTGTAGGAGCACAGCTTTGGACCCCAACTTTCCTGGAACTCAGGACTGCTCAGCTCATTGGTGACTGAAGCAAGCACTGTGATGTTGGTGGTATTTGGCCTCATCAGGAGATATCCCATAGAGCTCTCCTAACTCAGGATTACGAGCACTACATGAAAATGTTTGTGGCTTAAGGTTCAGTTTCACCTGGAAAGTTCCAAAGGGTGCCTGAGTCCTGCAGAGCCCGCATCTCCTGTGCACCAGTCAGCTACACTGGGCAGTGCCTCACGTTCCATGTATGCACTGAATGCTATCTCATGGAATGGGCCAGGGTGAGCTGTGCCAAGGAATCACATCAGGCTGATATCTAACACCAGCTGGAGGATGGACGTGGTGCATCCATTTCCCAGCTGGAAAAGAGACTGCCCTTCCCCAGCAGCATTCGGCTTGGCTGCCCATGGGGCTTGCTGCTGCCCATGCAGTGATTTCTGCCTGCTCCCCCGACCCATCCCAAAGGAAGGAGATGGGTGGTTTGGGGGGGATGTCCCCTTCTCCAACCAACTGTGCTGAGGATGCTGTGAGCACTCATTGCCTTCCCAGTACCTGGATGCAACAACTGCAATCTGGACAAACTTCATGCATGAGTTCTAGCAGTGCTGACTTCAGAGGGTGAGTCAAACTGCTTCTAAGCTGAGTCAATATTTTGGTGAGATGTGGTGATCCTATTTTTCATGGGGTCTCTCTCAGGGGTCCCCGGTCAGCACTGCAGGTCCCAATGGGCACGGTGTGACCCATGAGCAGCCCCTGCCCCTCCAGAGCTGCCATCCTAATGCTGAAAGCATTCCCCTTCTCACTGCTTCATCATACGGGCTGCGGGGGAAGCAGAGATCTTGGAAAACAGCTCTGTGTGTGTGGGAGCAGATGAGGGCTGCTTGTGCTTCCTTTACAAAGCAAACAGGGAGAAAATGCTCCCAGTGCAATTGCTCTGCCTAGGCTGAGTCTTTGTGCATTTGGAGTCTGAACACCCCAATGCTTTTGCTGCCTTCTGCACTGATGGCTCCCAGAGGTGCACAGGATGGGACCAGTCTGTGTCTCCTTGCTTAGCACGTAAGCGTGCAGGGAGCAGTGAAGTTCTCCCCTGACCTTTCACTCCATCCCTCAGTGCTGGTGGATGTGGCAGTGCTCGCTCACATTCTACATGCCATGCAGACAAGGCTGGAGCAGGCACCTATAGACAGTCCTGTCATAAGGACTATCCTGGCTGCTGTTCCTCTGTGCAGGGCAAGACAAGCAAATGCAATAAGACGTGGAGCCTCTTCTGTGGGCAAATCAAATCCTGAGCCTGTACCACTTAATTATAGTGATTCAGTGCAGGCTGCAGCTCCCAGCAGTGCCCTCACCCTGGCTGCTCTACTCCAGAGCTGCAGGACCTGGCCAGATGCAGCCGCTCCCCATGTAATCTTGTTTCCTTTCAATTACAGTTCCTGATGGTCCAATGCTGAGAAGCATTTATGTGCCTGCAGGGAGACCTGAGCTGAACTGCTGTTGCACACAGACACCCAATAGAGAGCCCACAGTGAAAAGCGAGCCAAAGCAGCACAGGGTAAGGGAGGGATCGTTTACTGGCCTGTGACCTGGCCCCAGTGGGTTCCAGGGATGATGTGACCACACTGATCCACTGCTATAGTGGGAAATGGGGACACCCCCTCTGCCTTCCTTCTTTCAAGAGCAGTGCTCCATCCCCAAAGCCCACCTGAGAGCACTCAGTGCCCTCCAGCCCTGGGTTTCTCCCTGTGGTTTTCAGCTTGCTCCTGCATTGATCCCATTGCCTTTCATCTCTGTTGAAACCACTGCAGCTCCTACCCAACAGGTCGTTGTGTTTTATTTATTCCTACTGGCAGGTGTATTGATGGCCAAGTTCCTCCTTTCTTGGTCCTCACTTGAAATTAGATAAAAGACATTAAAAATGGAGCTGTTCCAGGCCTTTCCACCACAAAGGAAACTTTTTGCTTTATTTTCTGAGGAATTGAGAGTTCTTTACCCTCTGGAAAGATATGACAGGATGCTGATGATGCCCTGAAGGAGCAGTGCTGATGTTGCTGCAGCTCCCACTCGTGCTTGTCCCCATCACCCATAGCCCAATGGAGCTGGGGGAGCTGCTCGCATGAGAGAAAGAGTGGTTTTAGGGTCTCTTTTGAGGTGTGGTATGGAAGAGTGTTCAGAAAGAGAGGAGAGCTGCTATGTGGAGCCCAGGGGGATGGGGATTAGTGAATGGTTATTTTTAAGCACTGGGGTAAGAGGATATCTGTGGAGACATAGGGAGCTCTGGGTGAGCATCACGTGCTGGTGACCACATCAGTACGTCATGGGGTGAGAGCTGGGGGAGCGTTTATGTCGCCCTGCTTCCCATCCAGACTCTTGCACCCAGTGATGGATCAAGAACACTCCGAAGGTCTGACCCTTCCCACGCCCTGTACTCCCATTCTTGTGCAGTGTCCTCTCCAACACACTCATTTAACAAGCTGTTTCCATAAGGACCACAGCAAGCTTTAAGGATGCTGATTTTGGGGGAGATCAAGGGACCAGGATAGCAGATGGACTGTGATGGGGAACAGCTCTGCTTTGCTTCTATCCCTCAAAGCACAGCTGCCATGGAACAAATGCACTGTTTTCTCCCCATTCTGGGTGCACTGAACTTGGCTTGGCTCCATTTTCCAATGGCCCTTTGCAAGCTGGCTGGGAAAAAAATGTTTGAATTCTGTTCTCAGGAGGAGTTTTGGGCCAGATGCTGCCTCTGCGTCTCCCCCCAGTGAAGGCAGTCAGGGGTTCTCCTGCTTGGAGCAAGAACATCACCACCCTTCCTTTTCATTTCTTTCTGGGAGGGGTATCTGACCCTGACAGCAGCACCAGGACTTTGCTGGGGCAGAAACAGACATTGGTGCCCCCCAAGACTGCACTATCTACAGAGCTCTGTGCAAAGATAGAAACATCCCCAGGCAGGGAGCTGAGGACAAAGCCTGTCCCAGGACCTCCCTAGCATCCTACAGCCAGACATTACACAGCCCTTAGGTTCCCCATAAGCTGGTAACCCCCGTGGGGGTCAGCACCCAGCAGTAGGTCTGTGGCAGCTGAGAACTGAGCTGCCAGTGCCCTAGCAGTGGGAGGAGAACAGAATTAAACCCAGTGGGGAATTCCAGGACCAGTCCTTAGACCCAGCACCCCCTCCACCACCTATTTGGTCCACGTGCCTTAGGCTGGTGGCATATGGGGTCGGTAGGTCCGAATGGCAGCAAACCCCATCCCTGCTACATGGAGCGATGCTCTGAATCCCTTATGGTTGCAAAAAGGAACAGGCATCCTTATCCTGAAAGACAACGTGTGCCTGCAGGTGAGGGGAACAGCCTGCACCTGCCCTGCGCTTTGAGGCACTCAGCACCTTTTGAAGGTCTCTCAGGGTTCGATTTGGGTTCTGGCTTGATTCAAGGGGCCGGGGCACAAAGCAAAGCAGTCCCCGCGCCGAGGGCTTTACCTGGCGTAGCGCGTCTTCTGGAAATCCAGGGCTCCGGACGCCAGCATCGCGGCGGTGCCATGGGGCGTCCCGGGACGCGGCCACGGGCGGCTCAGTGTGGGGTGAGGAGCCCGGGGGTCCCCGAACCCCACGAGGGTGGCGATGCCCTGCGGACCCGCAGCGACTTCATGGGTTCCGTCGGGTCCGAAATGCCGCGGAGGAGGAGAAGAAGAGGGCAGCCTCGCCCCCCTGTTGCACAAGAGAAGAATCCGAGGAAAAACAAAGGCGACCGAAAGGGAGGCAGCTGGAGAGGCAGCCAGCCCCGCTCACAGCCAGCAAATGGGCAAAGATGGGGAGGAGAAGAGGAGGGGGGACAAATCCCGTCCCGCTCCGCCTGGTCGCGGCAACCTGCACAATCTCTCTTATCCACCCAGGCAGCTTTAAGCACAGCTAAAAATACCCCCCGCTCATAGACACACACCCCCGGCGGATCAAATAGCAGCAGATTTGAATTGAAAATGTAATTAAAGCGAGGGATGGAGGGAGCAGCGAGCCTGGTGGAGACTGTGGGTGCCTTTTGAGGTGCCCCTGCCTGCCCCCCCCTCCCCTCCAGCCCCCCGAAGGGAGACGTTCGGCTTTGATTTTGCTTTTCTTTATTTTATCGAGAGGTTTTTGTTCATTCTGTCCCACGGCTTTCTGTGAGCTGATGGTTTTGCTCCAGCTGTCACAGTGGGGTGTACAGGGGTGCGGACCCACGAGCCTCCGTCCAAAGCCTCCATCCCCTCCCAGTCCCAGGTTGGTTGTTGAGGCGCTGATACGCACCTGCAGGAGGCAGCAGGGTGACCGTCCCTGCAGGTGTTCAAGAGCCATGGAGATGTGGTACTGAGGGACGTGGTTTGGTGTCATGGTGGGAACGGGTTTGGGCTGGACCCGGTTACCTTGGAGGTCTTCTCCAACCTTTGTGGTTCTGTGACGAGGGTGCCTTCAGGCTAGCAGGTGAGGGACAAGGAAGGGGCCATAGGGACAGCAGAACCTGGAGGAGGAGAGCCCTAATGTCCCCAAATACAGTTTGTCCTTACTGATGCTGTAACAAGGGTGGTGGGACGAAGGGGGAACATCTCCATGTGCCACAGGCATCTCCTTGAGCAGGGTGTACTCGTATGGTTGTTTCCACGAAAAATCAATCGCACACGGCTCCACAGAGCCAAAGCAGTTAAAAATTTCCTTGAGAACATCATTTTCCATCAGTTCCAAATCATGCTTTGAAGCTCCTTTTTGCATCCAAGTGAACGCTACATCTCTGCAGCAGAGGGGCATCTGTGTGCTATGTAATTCAAAGCACCAATTAACTCTGTGCAACCCCCTCCAAGTGCAGCTTCGTTCCCTCCATGGGACGCATGGGAGGGGGATGCTCCATGCGATGGGATCCATTGGGCTCAGCTTCTTTGCATGATTTCCAGCGCTGGAACCAAGGAGGGGACAAGAGAATGAATATGTCCCTGCTCCAGGGAGACCTTCCCACTGTATCTGGGCCCTTGCTGTGGGTGATGGGTTCATGCTGCCATGCAATGAGATCACTCCCAAGCCCTCTCCTATGCTTTGGGGTTTGTTTTTCCAAGTTCCTTCCCCAGCTTCAGGATGACAAGGCTTTAGCAAAGGCTGTTTTGTGATGCCTGCTCCCCGCTTTACCTTTCTCTGCACTTAGATGGAAGAGAAAACAGCAACAAATCCCCTTTACCCACATAACCTCACCCAAAGCCCCCGGCCAGGAGCAGTGGTGGAGGGCACCAAAATTGAACCATCACTCCCAAAATAGATCCGTCTCAGAGGGCAAAAGGCGAATGGAATGAAAAATAAGTTACTATTTTTGAAGCCTGGCTGCAGTTGTTATGGCAACGAAAGCCTCACGAAATCCTGCAGGGGAACGGCTCCAACCCCATGCCCCGAGCCCACAGATCTTTACATGCTGCTTTATAGTTTTAATCGAGGTTTCCTACCAATTAGCAAATTATCTTGCACAACGCATTGCTTTTTTGCTATTTAGATCTTGCATGGACTAACGAAGCACTACAGGCAGCTGAAAGCAAACCCTCTTCAGGCTGAAGAAAGGCATAAACCATGCGGTGAATGCCTTGCTTCTAATACTGGAGGAAGAAAACCACTACTGAAAATAATTTTAAAATAGTGTGTAAAACTTAGACTGAATGATCACTCACAAGGAGGGTTTCTGAGATGCTGGGGTGCCCCAAAAGCAGTGATTTTTGGTCGTCTCATCAAGACGGAGGTCAGGAAGCCTCCCCAAATACACGTGAGGCCTCAGATTGTGCAGGTCCTGCAGCTGGGGACTCCCCTGGGCCGGGTCCTGGTAGGATCACATCCTTATTCACGGCAATCAGCCATATGTGATGGGAATAACAACCAACATGTGATGGGAATAACCCATATTTAACGGAAATAACCCAGATGTGATGGGAGTAGCCGCACTCCGAGCATCACCATGGCGGCACCGCGCTCACTCCAACAGCTCCCAGGAGGTTCTATCGCCCTCCTGCAATAGGGACAGTCGCTGTGCAGGGACAGAAGGACTGACGGACACGGAGGGGGGGATCCCCGTGTAACCCCGATCCGCGGCCCCCCCCCCCCCCCCCCCCCCGCTCAGCGCACGGACCCACAGCTGAGCGCTGAGGACCTCTCGCGGCACGGAGTGGAACTGCAGGGCTCGGGCAGCGCCACCCGCACCCCGCGGCGCGGTGACAGTCACGTGACCGCGCGGACAGCGCCACCTCCAACCGGCAGCCTCCCATCCGCTCGCCGGCCCTCTCGCTCCCCGCTAAGCTTTGCAACGCTACAACACCCCCATCTCCCCGCCCTTCGCCCAACCGCGCTCGGCGCCACCTCCATAGCGCATGCGCGGCTCCTCCCACTCTGGGAGGCGGCGCATGCGCAGCGGCGGGACGGTGACAGCGAGAGCGGGCGGCGCCGATGAGCGCATGCGCAACCACGGGGCGGGGGCGGGGCAGCGCCTGCGCGGGGCCTCTGTGCCGCCCGCAGCGTAAACAAGGCGCTGGCGGCGATGAGGAGGCCGCGGGCGTGTGGAGCGGGCCGGGGCGGCTGGGCTTGAGTTGCGTTGCCTTTTGGAGGCGTCCCCCCGCCGGACGGGGGTGGTTGAGGGTTGTCCCGCCATGAACTTGGCCGGGCAGAGCGGTGACGCCGGCAGCGGCCATCTGCTCTTCGCTAACTTCAACCAGGACAACACGTAAGGGGGCGGCGCCGGTATGGGAGGGCTGGGAGGTGTGGGGGGGTCTGAGGGGATCTGAAGGGGTCTGA
>NW_024962257.1:3979389-4062447 GCF_019238085.1 Lagopus leucura
CCCCCCCCCCCCCCCCCCCCCCCCCCCCCCCCCCCCCCCCCCTCTGAGGTGAAGGGGAGCCCTGAAGTGGGACCTTCATCCCTGCTGTTTTAGGGGCTCCCCTCCCCCCATTCCTCCTTCCGCCCCTGCTCCTATAAATGCTTCCATTGCCACCTCTCTCCTCCTCACCGCCGTGTGGGGCTTGGCTTCCTCTCGTTGTTTCAGAGGAGGGGTGGGAAGGGTCGTATGTCCACCCCCTGGGCTGCAGGGTACATCTCATAGGGACCATCCAGTCCTCTTGTCTCATCTATCTCTGGGACACTGACCTGGGCAGCTCAGCCTTCGCTTCTTTGGGGTGAGGAGGCAGGGCTGTGTGCTCCTCAATGCCACCCAGATCGTCGAGGGAGACCCAAATCTTTAGGAGAGACCCGGGTCTTCCAGGGGATTGTAGCCCAGGTGCTCACTGTGGCTCTTTCCATCCAGCTCTGTGAAGCAGATTACCTCAGGTTTGGAAAAAAGGCTTCTTGCATGGTCCTTGAACTTCCCTTTGTCTTCTGTGGTTGATTTAAATTCTGAAAAGAGTACCTGAAAAGGTAGTTCGTGCTGCACGTCCCATAATTATTGATAATTGAGGCATTCTTTGGCTAGGAGACATTAATGTTATATGGGGTGTTGAAGAGCAGTGTCTTTCATTTGAAGAAATGCTGATAGTTGTAGCAGTGAGGAAGGATCTGCCTGTTTGAAATACTTAGGAAATGAAACTAGTAGGAAATAGCTGAAAGAGCATGTGAAAGGAGGAGTTTTATTTTAGGAAGTGAGTAAGAGGAAATGACTTCAGGTTGGCATCACTGAGTGTAATCCGTGTGTCGTGAGGTTTTGTTGTTGGTTTTCTTTTTTTCTAAACAGCTTGCTTGGCTCTCTCACAGCAACTTTAACACTTTTCCTCATATATTGTAGCATGTGGGCATTTTGAAGGCAAGAAGATTGCTTATGACAGCTGCCAGGACTGAGGAGAAGGGTCACATCCGTGAAGGAGATGCTCTGTTTGCTTTTGTAGGTTATGGTGGGGGTTCTGGGGTGGAGATGAAGAAATGGAGACCTGAGGCAGGAGAACTTACAAGTGACTGAGTGGTGGGAGAGAGCCTCCAGTGCGTTTGCAAGTAAATAGTTATCCATTCAGTGTGTTGATTCACACTGAAGACTTCTGCAGCTGTTTTTCATCAATTGCAATGCAGAGCTTGCTCTGTCGTTGTGCATATAAAACATGTCTGTGTTGTGCTCAGGTACCATTTTTTACTCATTACCGGATAAGTCATAGTAAGTGGGAGATCTGTCACCTGTTTCTGTTGTAATTTGTAAAGGTCGTTATATAAGTTCTTGAAGTTAACCTGCTGTCCAGGTTGATGATCTGAGCTTTAAAATAAAAGCTTTACTATTTCTCCTTCTTTAAAGGAGCTGCCAGTTTTTAGCTGCACCTTAGCTGTATATATTTACAGATCACTGAGCTGTAACAAAAAAATAAAAATTCTGCTAGTATCTGTGAAGAAATCTATTTAAGAAAAGTATAAAACAGTAAAGCTCTGCAACACCTCTGGGAGCAGTTTGTAGCTAAAACACTTGTTTGACTTGCTGTGTGACACAGATAACCAACTTGCATTCTAGTTCTTAAACTGAGTATGATTTAGTGATTGTGAGTGCCTTAACTTAAGAACTTAAGAAGTTTTTATTGTTTTTTTTTTCTCCATATTTTTTTCTGCTTATGATATGTGTTAATTTCTTGTTTGAATAGAGAAACAAGAGGTCAGCTGTCTGGGTTTATTGGTATGCTCCTCTAGACATCTAGAAGATTACCATTTACCAGGTGAGGAGAGATGAAGAGCTCTTATTAGGGATGAATTGCACTTTCCCATGCTGGGCCTTCAAAAGCTTGCTTGTTTAAAACTTGCATTCTAAGTAGTAAGTCCTTTTTGAGACAGGCAGAGTGAGCAAATGCAGTTCTTTCAGCCAGCATGTGAAAGACAAGCTTTGTTTATATCCTTCCAGTCAGCAAAGCTCACATCATATTTTAAGGTGTGCTTTATAATTAGAAAAACTGCCGGCAGACAAAACTGAGAAGTAAATTATGTGAGTGCATTGTCTGTGTGTTAAAGCTTCAGCAGAGTGCCAGTTCCATGCATGCTCTAATTTCTCTGGCTTACCTGGACAGCAAAGCCAATTGCTGCGCATCAGAAAAAGACACTTAGGAGTAGGTGGTAAGAACAGGTGTTTTTGTAGTCTGTGTGGAAGGTTTGGTGATCAATGACTGCCTCCTGTAGGAAAGGGATGTGCTTAGTGATGGTTTTTATCCTTGGGAGTTTGGACTGCTGGTGCTTAAAGGAACATTGTCAGTGTAAATGTTGCTACAGCTTTTTCCAGTTGTCCCAATTCCTGACCACTGAGATGTTTTCTCTAACTTGATTCTAGCTTTTTTCCTTCAGTTTTTAACTTTTTTTGATGTTCATTTGTAGATGCTATGCGCAGCGATGCTGTCTTGTCTGTTGAAATTGCATCTGCATTATTACATAGGCTGTCTTGCTTATTTATTCCTTATTTCCCTAAGCTTTGTTTACATCGGGGTTTGGAGGTATTGGCAGGGAGTGGAACTGCCAGAGAACGCTCCACCTATGAAGCAACAGAAGCAGGTTGTTTGTGGCTTCTCTTTGATACGATATATTTTCATCAAGGAAGAACAGAGGAGGTCACTTTCAGATGATGTTGGCACGCTTGTTTGGCCCTGGCCCTTCTCCCCCTGTAAATCAATCATTGCACAACTTGGCCTGGCAGAAGCTCTGGCTTACAGATAAGCAAGCTGACGGAGCAGAAGTCAGAACCAAGCCGCAGAGGCTCTCAGTGATGGTGGTGCCAGGTGTGTTTCAGCACTGCAAATCTGTAATGACAGATGCTTAGTAAGAGCACCATGTAAGAGTTCTTGAGCACTGCTTGTGTTCCCTCTGGGAGAGGTGCTGTATGGCATGTTTCCATCCTGAGGTTTAAAGCTTGTGAGAGGAGCTCAATATTTTGTAGAAGGATCCGTGCCCGCTTTTCGTAAAGGTGAGTAGCTTGTAAAGCAAGGCTTGAAGGTCTCAAAGTTGATATGCACCTGTAAAATAGGTAAAGCTCTTGGTCTCTGAATTGTTACACAAATATTCCTAAAGAAATGCCTTTGAAAGAGCATAGTTTTTAGCTTAAATGATCTTTGGGTTCCATTTACAAATTGTATGTCAGTAACTTAGGAAATAACAGAAGTCAGCAAACTTCAGAAAAGCTTTAATTGCATTTTAAGAATAAGTAATTAAGTAATGACACTTGAAAACCAAATAGTCGCAGTAGTTTTGAATACAGTGCTAATGAGAGGACAAAACAGAGCCTTGCATTTGGATTTCTGATGGAAACATCAGGAAGCCTGGTTTGCAAGGCCTCTGCCTTCATTATGTATGGAGCTGCAGGAGGCAGGTGTCAGTCCATCCTGATTCTATGTTCTGAGTAAATGTTCATAGTTCTGAAGCTGTAGAAAATGTTTCTTGTTGGGGGAGTTGTGTTATAATTACCTGGTGATGCTGGAATCTCTGTATTAAAGCTGTCTTCTCTTGATTCTGCTGTTGAACTGCTTGTGCAAAGAGCACAGAGTGCTGGGCACTGAGCATTCACTTCTCTGCCTCGTTCTCATAGGTTCGGGTGTCACTTATGGTGCTGGAGGACAGGAGAGATCTGTATGCTAAGAAGGCTTTAAAGCTGAATTGAAAAGGAAAGAAGGAAGGAGGAGGCGATCAGGTAGCTCTCATTCAGGAGAGAGCTGAGAGAAGCAGTCACTTGTTGCTCTCACTGCAGTGGAGGTGGCAGCTGAGGTGGCTTGCTTAATGATTCTGGATGAGAGAGGCTGTTCCACAGTGTGTGAGTTTGCACAGGAGTTTGGCCTGAGAGCAGCGATGTGTGCTTGGATTCTGAACCTTCTGTTGTCCTGGGCTATTGCTGCATGCTAAGTGATGGGCAAGGGAGGTTTTCTTTTGCTGTAGCAGGTTTAAATTTGCAGTAATTCCTTTCCTAATGTAAGAAGCAATGTGAAAATCATTTTAGTTCTTGGTGCTGCTGATAAATCTTTTGTGTATGAGTTCTCTGCATTATCTTTTACTGAAATACCAACATTGCTGACCTTCCTATTAAGATGTGTCTAGAAGATGTTACAGCTTGGATTTTGGCAGACAGCTGGGAGGTGAAAACAGAGCCAAGTGAGCATTTCCAGTAATTCTATCAGTATTCCATTTCATTGTTTATTATTTTTCCCCTCTTCATCATAAGATTTGTTCACAAAATGTTTTCTCCTTAGAAATTCACATTGGATCTTAAATGAATTGGAACATTAGTATAATGAGACTGTATCGTAATGAAAGGAGGTTTAATTAACCAGTTATTTAAAATAGTAATGACTTCTGGAGTCGTGTTTGTCCTGCAAGTCCTCTATGATAATGAAAACGGCGAAACCGGTTTTCTCTCTTCTACATTCATATTAAGGGAGCAAAAGAAAACCTGTACCAGTTCCTAACCCATCTGAAAAGGCTTGTGCTAAAGCACCCAGAGATGGACCCAGCTGATTTCCCACTGCAGGTGGGTGCCCTTACAGGGAATGTCAGCATCTCCAGGGGAGCACGTGAAATATTTCTAAGCACCGGTTGCTTGATGAGGTTAATTTGAATTATTTATGACAGCTGCTCTTGAAAATGCTTTCAAGATTTATGTAGTCTTGAATCAAACTGCAGCATTATCTTGGGAGGAAAAGAAAATAAGTGGGTAAATGCAGTTCCATAAATCACAGCTGCGTTGGTAGTTTTGTACTGGGGAGAAGCCTTGATGGTGGAATAGCTCCAAGGGTGCAGTGTAAGGCTTGTGATAGGGGCTGTGCAGGGGGCTGAAAGAACACCTGTGTGGTGTGATGGTAGGAAAAAAATGGCAGTTTGGGGGATATTGATCTCTTTTCAATTCCAGCCTCTCACCGGCTTTTGAAAATTGGTGATAATAAAGTATAACAGCCACGATGTTAAAGGAGCTTCTGATGATGAATCGCAGTGTCTTCGTGTTGGCCACTGCCCGTCTGAGCACTGGTTGAATGGCTCATTGATCACATTTCTTCCCATCTGGCAGCACGTTTTCAGGAGGTGAGGTAATTTTGCCAAGAGCCTTGTTCTGTGGGATTTGGTCATTTAGGAAGCTATCGAGTGTCTGCAGGGCTTAAGTGTAGCGGTGGTGTGATGGAAGATGGGATTTCAAGTCGTTAGGATGGTACTGATACAAATTAGCCTCCTGGATTCTCTTGTTACATTTTAAAAAGCCTTTTTCCAGTGGTTTCATAACAAGTAATTCAGGAGTGACTTGAAGAAAGAAACAAACCCTCCAAAACCAAGAGGAAAAATGGTTGATTTTCTTGGCTACCCTTGTGTGGGTATGATGGTGATGAGTTCAGTTATGCTGACGTGAGCTGAAACTTTTTGTGTGCAAATGTTTTGTGAGTTCATCATGACCTTGATCCAGGAAGAAGTAACAAAAAGCAGTTGCCAATGGATGGAAAGATCTCTTCTATGCTGCCTTTCTTTTGGCTTCTACTCGATGGAATGGTTTTTGGCATGGATGCAGCTCTCTTCAGCCACTGCTTAGGGCTTGCTTCGATGAAGAATGGGTGGTCAGCAGGGCAAGGGAAATGGGTTTGCTTTGTGGTGTCAGTGATACAGCAGTATTAGCATGCTCTTTGGCAAAATGGAGTTCTCACTGAGGTGCTCATCCTATGTCTTAGGTGGATTTCTTTCATATTGCAAGGAGTCTTGTGACTCCTTTATTTTCAGCTGAATTGAATGCTCGCCTGCCTTTGTGATGCGACGGTTTCCATGTCATTCTGCATTGCCCTTTCCTTTGAGGGAAACAATGAAAAAAGTGATCTGTAGCTTCTCTTAGACCAAATAATAATTTCATGTTTCTGTGACATTGGGATTTTCATTGAGTTGTCCAAAAGTCAGAAAAAACAATGAAGAGTCTTCAGCAAATAATCAGAGGCGTTCTGCTGAGCATAGCAACTCCTGAAATGAAATTAAATCTGGTATTTCTAGAGTGGCTTAGAAGAGCAGCAACAAAATTTGGTTTTATAGCTTCTCTGTCTCCGAGCCTAATATCTTTTCTCCTTTTTTAATATCATGGTTATTGCATCTGGAGAGGTTTATTTCTCTTGCCTAGATGGCGAATCTTTTAATTGGAGCGTTTCAGACTTCTTAAATGTAATTCTTTAAGCAGGCTGTTCCAGCTGTGTCTTTTTTCCTAGCAGAGGACATCATGCCATCGTGCAGAAGTCGCTTTGGCTGCTTGGAACCTTAATTCAGGAGGATGAGCAGTTTTAGGAACAGGTTTTGATTTTCTTGGGACCTTGAAGTCTAAGAAGGATTGGCATTGGAAACGTGAGAGAGAATACAGGAGAGGAAAAAGGAATCCAGGGGTGTGTTGTATTCTGAGCACAGAACGAATTGTCAGTGCGTGAGTGGAAGTGAGGCATCCTGCAGGGTTCAGGAGGGCAGTTGGGGGGGTGACAGGATTGGGGCTGAGCCTCTTATTGAATGGCTTCCACGGCTTGGCACGTTGAAATGCACTGTGCTCTGTGTTCATCTGTCAGCTTCGTGTGTCCCAACAGTAATAAATATGAGCTGTAAGTACAGTGATGCACTTCCATACTGCTGTGTTTACTGTTAATTTTCTATAGCTGCTTTGGTGTGTGAGGAGCTGCCAGTTGAGCCTAAAGGTTTTTCGAGCTCAGAATGTAATACCTTTCTTTACTGGAAAAGGCATCGGGCTGTGGGCAGAGTGTGAAAATGGAGTAATGGTGGAAAGAATGGCTGGTCGTTCATCTTTAATGTTCTGCTGCTGTTAAAATCTGTTTAACATCAGTGAGGAGCATTTTTGGGAGCACCTCTGATCAGAGATTCAGCACGAGTGTTTGCACTACTGAGACCTAACGGTGTTCTTTGGGGATGCTGGAGTGTCATCAAGTAAAAGCAGAGAAAATTCAATTTGGCAGTATTTAATTCCTTTTATATATATATATGAAAGCTCTCCTGGGGTGCTTGGGGAAGGTTACAGTATAAAAAGCAAAAAATCCCCAGACAGCCTCAGTTTAAAAGGTCTTGTAGGTCACCTCTCAGGATGAGGAAATGATGGCAGTGGTTTATGTTGCATTATTCAAGTCATCTTTCCTCCACACTGAAGCTTTTGGTTTCTGTGGAATTGGGGAAATGATCGGCCTCCATTGGGCTGTAAGCTGGGACCAGTAATCTCATCAGATGTGATCAGGACTGCACAGCTGGGGTAATTCTCAAACTCTTTAAAGAGTTCAGGAAATTACCTGTGTGTGATGGCTTTTCTTGGTCAAACGTTCTTTTCTTACTGGGTTACCCGAGGTGTGAGATGGGGTAGGAGTCTCTCCAAGGGGGATTTGCAGCCAGTGTCGTTTATGTTCTTGATGGACTTGGTTTCTTTTTCAGATCCCTTGCAGTTGGCAGTAAATCAGGCTACAAGTTCTTCTCTCTTTCTTCTGTGGACAAATTAGAGCAGATCTATGAATGCAGTGAGTATCCTTTTTATTATTTGTGTTTTTTTATTCCATTGGTTGAATTCAGGAAGAATAAGACTGTCCTGTTTTTTCACTGGTTGTTTGAATGTCACGTGAGCAGAACCTCAAGTGTATGGTGAAATAACACACAAATACAAAACAATTGATTGCTATCATGGTAAGGCTGTGTCAGTGTTACATATTTAAATTTAGAAGGTAGGCTGTGAAATTTGGTAATAGCCAAGAGAACCTCTTTGCTTTTCTAGTTTTATGACCAGCAGCCAAGTAATGTAGCATCTGGGTATAACAAAAAAAACAACACTGTTTGAGAGTACTTTTGGGGTCTCTGTACTGGCTTTTTGGGGGCAAGTCACCACTCCTATAGTCATATCAAAAAATCCAAAGCCCTGGTCATCATTTTTTGAATCCTAATCTCTGCTGTGAAACACAGTAGCTGCAGCTTCACCCATTCAAAAGGCTGGATAATCTAAATTCTGGTAACTTTTCAAGTATGGGTCACAGTTAAGCAGGATATGAGATAAAATGGAGGTACGCCTGGAGGAGAAGCAGTAACCCTGCTTTCCCAACTTTCTTCCTCTTTTTTGAGATGGTTTGATGGTTCAGTGAAAGCTGAGAGCAAGCAGCCCTCCCTTTCTTATAAGGCAGAGGCAAGCAGTAGTGCCAGTAGCCACCACGTCAGCCTGCACACAAGAGTCCTGGTGTATCACAGCAGGATTGTCTTTGGACTCCATTCCCAAAGTGACCTGACCTTGTGTCATCAGAAGTTTGGAAGTGGTGTGTGATTCAGATCAGCTATTATCTGTGGTTACAGCCTGCTCTGGTGTACAGTCAGTGGAAAGGAGTAACTGTGACGTTTAAATGAGGCCCTTGTGGTCGGGTGAATTGTGTTGCAGCTCCATCTGCCCCACTGAGTCATGGTCTGGTTGTACTGGTTAATGGGTGACTTGAATTCCATTTGATGCTGTTGAAATCGGGTACCTGACTTCTGTAGTATGTTAGGCACTTGCAGTATCTGGCCTGATATGACCTGAAGAGACCCAGTGAAGAGGACTCCTGTTACATGAGACACTGAAGAAACGTACTGGGAGAGGTTGAGCTGAACTTTCAAGGTAGTCCTTGAAACACAAAGTATAGGTAGGATAAAGTACTTCATTCAGAATATTGCAGTGGAGCAGCTGGGATTGGAAGTTAGAGCTGCTGATTCAGGTCCTGTCTATTCTGGGCTGCCTGCATTAGCTTAACCTTTCATATTAGAAATTTTCCTCTGTGACCCTTAAGTCTGTAGACATGGAGCACGGAATGCAAGATGACTTTTAATAGAAAACCTGGTGGTTTGACCTGTGTAAGCCGTCTGACTTGGCCTCTGCTCATCTAAATGCTTGAGTTTTTTGTATATATAGTTAAATAGTTTCTAGTCTTGGGCTTGCCACCAATGCATGTTTAAAACTGTAACCTCAGCATGGGGGTGGTGGGCTTTTCTGGTGCTTCCTAGGAAGGAAAAGCATTTTGAGGCCCCTGCCTCCAGTTCAGTTTGTACATAGAATCATAGAACCCCAGGGCTGCGTGGTTCTGAAGACTGCTTTGGGTGAGCACTGGTCAGGACCTTGTTCTTTGGGTGATCTGCAAGTTCTTAATGTGGATGCCCGAGGTAAATTACAACATATGCTCTGGCTGTCACTTATTTGACAGAACAACTAAGAAGAATGGGAGGTTTCTTTGTCCCTGTTACAGACATCACCATGATGCAGATCACCCGACTCCCTGCTCAGTTGATAAAAATGAGTTTTGGATTGGAGAGTTCTTGGAGGCCTAATGAATATTTAGAACGTCTTCATGCACCTGGATTAAAAATGGAATAGAAGCACATCTGACTGTAATCGAGCTGCTTCTGACCAGCTCTGGTGCATGTTGTGTTCATGAAACTGTAACTTTGTTACGTTTGCCCGTTCTTCTCTCCCTGTTGATGCTTACACCGTTTTGCAGCTCTTTGTTCTTACTGTATTTTCAGTCTGACTTGCTGGTGGTGCTCACAGTGGATAGAAAATACAAATACATGCATATAGATATAGTTTGTAAAACAAATACAAATAGGAAAAGAAGTCAAACTGGTTAACAGCATTGCTATAGGACTTAACAGGTTCCATTAAAAATATGATTAATCCAGGTCAGCTGGCTGTAGGATGTGCAGTCTATCCTGGTGCTTCTGAATGGTTGCTCATTAGGAAGCATAAATGACTTGGCAGCTGTGAAGGGACTTTTATCATTTCTTCCAGTTAGGAGAAGACAAAGGAACAGAGGTGCATCCTGTATTTTTAAAGTGAATTGAATTACAGGACAGGCACAGAGCTTTTCTCTGGAAGGTTGCTGTGTCGTAGTATAGGAAGTCTCCTCGTGGTAACAATCTGAGAATGTTTATACCTCTTAGGTGCTTTCAGTTTTGGAGGTTTGTTGTTTTATTTCTTCCCCATGCCCATAGCAGTTGGGTTCCTGATGGTGTCCTTCCCTGCTGGCTAATCTGCATCAGCACAGGATAGGACAGCACTTCTTCACTGGTTCTCTGCTGCTGTTCCAGCTCTGAAATACCAGTTCTCCTGCCTTCCTGGGAGCAAAACAAGTCCCAGCAGCTGCCCCTGGATGGGGAAAGAAGCTGAGTATTCCCTCCCCAGCCTCAAAGATCAGGGGGCAATCAGGCTGTGGTCTGGGGTCTCCGTGCACCACTCCTCTCTGGCTCTTCTGGAAGGATGGTGTTATTGTGGAGGGCTCTGGGCTGGGATGGAAGGCTGATAACCTGTACTGTCAAAAGATTGGGAATCTTTTATGTTACTTTTCTGCATCTAGAAGTCTATGCATGAGGTTATTGAAACAGATTTTTGTGTTCATCTTCTTCAAGCGTTGTGCTGTGTGTGGCATCTGGAAAATGGAGAGAAATTCCTTGAAAACAAACTCGTTTCTAAAACACATTATCCCTTTTGCAAAAGTGAGGAAATTGAATTTTCAAAGCCTCTGTGAGCAGTTTTGTCTTCTCTGGAAAAATACAATCTTGCTTATTAGATTTGGATAAAAGTCAATTATGTTGCATGAAGACTGAAAATGCTCATTATAAACCCCCCCTTCTTTTCTGCAGGGAGGCTCTTGCTTTCTTGCTCTTGTGTACAGAATTAAATATTTTCTGTTCTTTTTCTTGAAATAACTGCCCAAAGAAAGCACTTTCAAAGCTGGTGTGTTACACAGCGATGGCATTGTAATGCACTGAGAATGTTAGAAGGTTCTATTTTTTTTTCCTCATGGAATTCCTGTCATCGGTGATGAGAACGGTGCCAATTGTTTGGTAAGCCTCTGGGTCAAAACAGAAGCCTTCAGAAATAAGCTGGCTGTTTTCTTTTGTCTTCTGGCAGTTCTGTCATTTCAGACATGTTAAGCACTGACCCAGTCCAGATTCCCATTTCTGAGGAGTGTGGCCGTTTCCACAGATCAGTGCCACAGGCTCACATCTTGTCTTGATTCCTTCCTCTAAGGGAAGGGCAGATGTAGCCAGCAGCCGTGGGAGAGCTGCAGGATGGGGGAACTCCTGCTTTTTCTTGACGTGGAATAGCTTTTCGTTCATTCTGCTCTAGTGTCAGAAGCCTGTGTGCAGCTGGCTTTGTTTCTGAGTGCAGTTTATCCAGCAAGGGAGTAGGCTGTCTGCTGAGAGTGTTAAGTGCCCCCATATTGTTTTGAAGTGTGTTTCTGTGGGTTGCTTAAAAGCTGCTATGAAGGCAGTGCCTGGAGGGTGAGTCAAAACCTCATGAGAAGGAGAAACAAAAGTGCCAGGGTGTCACTGGTGGGGTTTGGGCTCCTACCAGTTTGGTCCAGTACAGCAGATGCTCTGGAAGAACTTCTCTGCTGCAGATCCCAGGCTCTGCTCCTGCTGTCGTCCCCAGGTTTTGAATGATGGCTTGGGCTCCTCCTCTGTATCCCAGTGCTCTTGTAGCAGAACATAAAATTAAAGCTGTCTTGTGGCTATGCATGCAGACTGTGATTCAGGGATTGCTGTTTAAATTGGTTTTAGGTGGTATCAATGTGATCCGTTGTGTATTTAAAAAATACATGAATAACGTCAGGGGCTGAAACAGTTTTAAGACAAGTGAGTTTAGCAGCTTCTTTATGTAATCTTCTTCTTTTCCTTTATGGGGAAATACAGGGTGCAGGCTCATGGCATTGCTTTAGAGGAAAGAAAACAAAGTGCTAAGTTTCTGGATCTTCATTATCCATCCTGCCTTAACTCGGCCATTGTGCCAGAATGTCTGTGTTCTTAGATTGTATTGCCTTGCACTGCATTCCCTGTTAATACACATGGTTCTCTTTCCCTGAAATCTCCCTCTGTGTTTTGTTTCCCCTCCCTTGCTGTGGTTCCTCAGCTGACACTGAAGATGTGTGCATTGTGGAGAGGCTGTTCTCCAGCAGTCTGGTGGCCATCGTCAGCCTTAAAGCTCCACGCAAGCTGAAGGTTTGTCACTTTAAGAAGGGGACAGAGATTTGCAACTACAGTTACTCCAACACCATCCTGGCTGTCAAACTCAATAGGCAGGTGAGTAATAATTGTAGTGAAAGCAAGAGGGCTTGTAGGGCTTATTCCGGCAGTTTCTCTGGTGGGTGGCTTTTCCTTTGGTGACAGAACTGCTATTTGAAATTAATTTCTATGTTTCCAGCTGCAGCTGGGATGTTTTATGGCATCTGAGTAACCCTGTTTGGTGAAGAACTTCTGGTTCTGTGTTTACATGTTTTGCTGGAACGCCTTCAGCAGGCTGGTCTGACCACGTTGCTGACCCTGCTTTGAGGGGGTGGTTGCACTGGAGGCCTGCCATGGCCCCTTGCGTGTTTAGGATCACAGGACAATTCCAACTGAAAATACGTGGGGGCAACAATTTCTAATGGGCCAAAACTTAAACCTCAAATTGTTTTTATCATTTTTAAAAACAGTTTGAATCCTTGAGATGCAGTCACTGATCTGGTGTAGTTTTTAAGTGGGGTGCTTGTAGTACTGAGGCATTGGCAGGTTCTTCTGCACATACGGTTTTGTCTTCAACCAGTTCATTTGAAGTGGAGAAAATAGCATCTGAATGATGAACTCTTCTTAGTGCCCATCTCTGCCCTCAAAATCAGGTGTGAGGTAATGGGATTCCTGTTTAAAACTGTAAGGAGGCAGTGACTGCTGTTGTTTCTGACACCATGAGGTAGCAGTAAGTGGGTCAGGTCTCGTTAAACAGCTGTCCAGATGCAGTCACCAAAGGGCAGATGAGGCATTGAAGAACTTTAATTGTTTGTTTGTTTTTGAAGTACCTCACAAATGAGTATGAATAAGTAATAGGCTCTATAAACAGTTTTTAAAAGTCTTGTATATTTTTCTTTCTAGCCAAAGCAGGAAGTGGGGCCCACATGTGAATTGTCCTCTAGAGGGAGAGAAATACACATGGGCAGGCAGAGTAAGGGTGAAATAGGTACGGAGGAAGGTTCTGGCTTGCTTACTCAATCTGGTAGAGTAAATCGTTTTCATTTAAATCAATTTACAATGGTGTGGTTGAGAGAAGTCAGGTATGCTGGGCAGTTCAAGTGCCTGAGAGCACTACTGCAGCATTGAAGCCTCGTCAAGAGGTCTCTCATGCGTCTCATGTCAGACTCATCTTCCCATCAGGTTGGTACAAGCTTCCTGAATTGGAAGGCACCAGCTGTGCTTGGATGCTATTTTTTAGAATCGATAACTTCATACAAATTCTCTTTTCATATCACCATTTAATCTGTCCCATGTCTAGAGGCTGATAGTATGTCTGGAAGAGTCTCTTTATATACACAATATACGAGACATGAAGGTATTGCATACAATCAGGGAGACGCCACCCAATCCAGCAGGTGAGTGTGTTGTTAAACTGCCTTAAGCTGCCTCCTCCGTGTTCTGGTCTGCTCGTGCAGATGTGCTGGAATGTTAGGTCAGAAGGAAGCAATAGAGGTGCTTACAAGCTGGATCTCTCCAGCACTTGGCACAAATAAAAGCTATGTCAAGCTAATGCTTGAGGGGTTTCTTCTACTTGGTCAGTTAGTGTCGGTCTGACAGTATTTTTACTTTGTTCTAAACCTTATTAGTAATTATGTTAACAAGGGTTCTTGCAGGTTGGCTCTTGAGATTTCTTATCCCTGTTCTGTGTCTGTTGATACCTTGTGAGAATGATTGAGTTGATGTTTGCAAGGTTTGAACGTAGGTCAGAAAGCTTCACCTTTTAAGATTTAGAATTTGCTTCTTTCTGACTGCTTTGTTGTTTTCATTATTTTTTTTTTTTCTTATGTTGTTGTTTTTACTTCTGAATACATTCTAGGGTTGTGTGCTTTGTCAATAAACAATGACAACTGCTATCTGGCCTATCCAGGGAGTGCAACTATTGGAGAAGTACAGGTCTTTGACACCATCAATCTGGTAAGGGTCTTTGTGAAGACTGTTTCCCTTTCTAAAGATGCAGTTCTTGGAAATGACTCGAAGTGCTCAAAGAATTACTAGACATCCAGGTCCAACCACAAAAAAACTGCAGTATCCTTTATACTTAGGCATTATAGAACATTGACAAAGAGAAGTAAGGCCATCGAATAAAGCTGGCAGAGAGATGGAGTAGAAGTGCAGTTGCTTCTAGTAGAGTTGTCTTTAAGTAGCTTTCTTGTGCTTGTATTGTCTGTGCATGTGCTTCAGTAGTTTGTGTACTTTCACATAGCAGTTACTGAAATTGTTGTCCATAAATAAGGCTCATATTTACATTGAGTGCTCTTGCACACACAGATTTAAGCTGTGGACGTGTGGTGTGCTGTACTAAGGTTCTGTTTTATTGATTCACTCCTGCAGAGAGCTGCTAATATGATCCCAGCTCATGACAGTCCCTTGGCTGCTTTGGCTTTTGATGCGAGCGGTTCGAAACTTGCCACTGCCTCAGAGAAGGTAAGGTGTCTTGTATTGATCTGCCTGCAATGATAAACTGAAGTGGTCTGAAACAAATTTTGTTTTTAAGTGTGCACAGTTGTGCCCACAAGTACCAAAAAAGAAGGCCTGGAGTTGTAACAAGACTTAAGTTCAGAACTGTTAATTATATTTGACTAAACTTCCAAGCTGCAAAGTGTTGGATAATAAGGTTATTTGAATAAGTACGTTGTAATCAGGCTGTAATCAGGGCAGTCCTCTCGTTGCTGCTGCTGTCAGTGCAGGTACTTACTAGAAATCAGATGGTATTGCTTTGATGCTATCTTTCTAATGAAAGCCACACAGTTAAAGTCAGAGAGTTGTCTTGCCTGGCTTTGGCACATGATGACAAATGGTCTGAACTGTAGAAATCCAAAAGCATGAAGCCTTTGCTGTCTGGCTAATAAGCTTGGAATATAAAGGTGTAGTGTGATTGCACCTGATAAAGGCAAAAAGGCATCCAGATGAGTGTGCTTACAGATAACAAGCATGGTTGTTTTCATGATCAAATGTAATGAGAGGAGCTGTTCTTGATGCACAGCTTGTACTCTACATGAGTAGCTCCCACCTTGTTGTTTCCCCATTCTTCAAACACGTCTTACAAACAAGCTCTATAAATATTTCATGCTAGTATGTGGTGTGCATCAGCTGTGCTAAGTGCTAAGTTAACAGCAAAATGGTTAGTTGTACTCTGCTCACTAGTGCTAATGTACAGTGGGAGGACTTGAAATGATAATGGAAGATGACTTTTTTTTCCTTTGCAGGGGACAGTGATAAGAGTGTTTTCCATTCCAGAGGGACAGAAACTGTTTGAATTCCGGAGGGGAGTGAAGAGGTAAAGCTGATCCACGGTGGTTATCTGAAGCTCATTCCTTACAATAGATCTCCAGTGTGCTCTGTGGCTGAGCTAGCTTCCTAATTATTGCCTGTTGTTGTATTCCTCCAACCCTGCCTGTATGCTTACCACATTTTCAGTTTGAATGTCTTCCAACTTCTCTTCTTAAGACTTGACTATTCTACAAATCAATCCTGTCAGGATTTTACTTCCTCTCACATTTTAAAAATTCATTGGCAAGGAAACTTGTTTAAAGTGGATCAAGTCTTGTAAGATATATTATATTTTTAAGGCAAATGGAAGCAATACATCTAATTTTCTCCATCTTTTAAACCCTGCTTGTACCGTAGCCATTGAAAGTCATTTTGACATTGTTCTGCAGTTTGTGGTGGTGGTAACTCTAGCTGTACTCTACTTCATGTAGAGGTAAGGCTGAGTTCAGATTGTTCCTGGTTGGGCCCCCCATATCTGGTATTTGTCAGAGTTAACTGTCAATTAAAATGTTGTTAAGGGGGCTCTTGCTCTTGAACAGCTTTAGGAAGATATTGGGAGATTCAGAATGCTTTACTATGGAAATGGGTTTTTTCTTATTATTTACAAAGCAGCATTGACTGAGAAATCTGTTCAAGCCAGTCACTTTGGGTAAACTGCAGCTCACCTGTAATCTGACAGAAGAAAAGGAGCTTGTGATTTTACTGTGCAGCCACAGTTCCTTCCTGCTATTCCAGCACATCTCATGTGAATGCTCTGGAGTTTCTTAGTGGTGACTGTCTGGGAAGACTTCTTTCTACCTACCTACCAAGAGGAAGAAATATCCCCATTTAAGTCAGTTCCCACGAGTCACTTAACCCTGGCTTTTTCTAATACCAGATGCTTTTGCATTAGAAGGTCAAAAATAACGCTTTGTTGTTTCTTTCCTCTCTGTGCCTTCCCACTAGGTGTGTGAGCATCTGCTCGTTGGCTTTCAGCATGGATGGCATGTTTCTGTCTGCATCCAGCAACACAGAGACAGTGCATATCTTCAAACTTGAGACTGTGAAAGAAAAGTAAGTCTCAGAGGTGCCTTGGGCTTTTCAAGGAAATGGAAAAAAAAATAGGATGAGCTCTTCAAAGAGTGAACAGACTTCATTTGAACGCTTTAAAATAAAGGACACGACAAATCAGTCATGAATCAGCAGCTGTTCCTCATCTACCTATTGTTCTTGTAATTAATAGGATAAGTATTGCTGCCAAAGAGGAATTGGGCATCCTTGGCAGAGGAATGTGAGGGCAATTTGTTTTTATTTATATTTTTTCACCTCTGACATCCATTATGGAAGATCTGTCTCAGCAGAACCTTCCAGCTGCCTTCATGGTTCTAAAAAGCACCGTGTTGTAAAATGTTTCTATTTACAGTTTGAGAAGACAGTCTTATTTATAACTTTTGTTGGAGACGGTGGTTTGGTTATTGATTAAACAGGTGAATAATATCTGGAAGTGCAGCTCTTTACAGTAGGTCTTATTTTTGTATAATAACCGTTACGAAACGCAGCTGTATAAACAGAAGTATCCATTTACAATAGGACATGCTTTAGCAACAGGCTGAGGGTATTATAGGACATACTGTGCCCTGCAGTGTAAATTGAGTGCATTGAGATCTCAGGGCTGTCAGTAATCCCTGAAGACAAACAAGTAACTGTTTAATCTCTTTCAAAATGAAAAGAGGTTTTGCAGTGTTGACCCGCCTCTTTCTCCATTTTGAGGTCGAAGTTCGACACATCTCTCTTGTTTCTTCCGAATTGTAGACCTCAGGAAGAGCCTACAACCTGGACAGGTTACTTTGGAAAAGTACTGATGGCCTCAACAAGCTATCTGCCCTCTCAAGTAACAGAGATGTTCAACCAGGGCAGAGCCTTTGCTACAGTCCGCCTGCCGTTCTGTGGGCACAAAAATATCTGTGCACTTGCCACGTGAGTAAAGCAATGGTACTTGCATTCACCACCTGCTGGGTTGCCACATAGAGCTACAGCAAAGCAGGCACTGGAGGGTTACTTCATCTCCAGCTGAGTGGATAGCACTCAGAGGAATTGGGTTGCTGTCGTGCTTTCAGAGCCTCTTCTGGCTTAAGAGCTGTGTTGGAGCTCATGGTCCTGTGAGAGGCAGAAAGCACGGTGTTTGGATAAGCAGTTGACTATTGAAGAGTTGTTTGAAGATGTCTTCTGATTTGCAGAGAAGTCTGTTGAGAACAGATCTGTGGGCTTAAGGCATTTACTTTGCTGCAAAGTAAAGCAATTTGGACTAGCGGTTAAAGAAGTCCTTGAAAGCAAATCTGTGTTGTTCTTGTCTCCAAAACTGCATAGCATTCATTGGAGTTAATTTTGAGAACTCAGTATAACCTTCTTTGTCATCTCCAAAGGCAGGACCCATTTGGCACATCTACCAAAGCAATGAGCTGAGCAGTAGTAAATGTATTTTATGGAGGTTCTGGGGTTTGTGTGCTTCATTTGCTTCATGTCTGCGTCTCTCTCCTCTGATCTCAAAGCACCCTTTAAGCAATAATTAAGCTTTGTAGCATTTCTGAAGAAAGGAAATACTTCTCCAGAGACAAATACTATAACCTGTTGTGCAAAGCTGATTATCAGGATGGTAACTTCTCAGTTTGCTTTCCTGGGTGAACTGCTTGATTCCCAGGGCATCCTATCAGCCCCATTGTAGTTACACCTTATTTTTGCATGTAGCTGCTTCCCAGGTGTTCTGTCTGTGCAGCTGGTAGCAGTATTGCCTATCTAGGAGAAGCAAGTGTGGAAAATAACAGCTTGAAATCACAGGAGAAGAGGAGAGGGTGCTGATATGACACTTAAGCTCTCATTAATTTCCTCTGACCGTTCCTAGAATTCAGAAGATCCCTCGTTTATTGGTGGGAGCTGCTGATGGGTATCTCTACATGTACAACCTAGACCCCCAAGAAGGAGGAGAGTGCACACTAATGAAGCAGCACAAGTAAGTTCACGTTAGTTGAGAACTGTTGCTTTTATTTTTTCATTTCTTTTATTGCTTCACAAAATTCAGTTTGTTCTTAATCTTAGTTCCATGCTGCAGAGGTCTGACTTAGAACAGCTCGTTTCTTTACACTGGCTTTTTATCAGACCTCTGACATGAAAGTGTAACTTCAGAATCCCCTTGTGCCACCCTTCCTTGTACCATCTACACTAAGCACTGCTTTACCAGCAGAAACTTAACACTGCCCAACTGCAGTGAAGAACCAATTGCTGTTAGCTGTGTGATCCCATTTCCTCTTTCTCTGCAGTTTAAGTTACTTTGACAAGAACCTGAAGCATCTGACACCGTTCCCTTCATCAATAAATCAAGCAGTTAGAGGAACAAGAAAGTGTTACTCTAACTTCATGGGGGGGAAATCTGGCCTATGAAATTGTATCTGTATTGTCTCGGTGCCCTTATTAAGATTCCTTGCATGTAGAGCAGCCAAACAATGTTTTGTAGCAGTACTGTAGAATACTTAAGGAGATATGACAGGGCCTTGTTATTTTTTCTAAGATTTGAAGGGAACAGATAGGGTAATACAATTGCTTTACTTACATGATCGATCATACCATCAAACCCTGGTGTGATGTTACATATCCCCTGCACGATGACAGAAGCACATGGAATTGGAAGCAATGACTGCCTTCCCTGAAGAGACCACACTCTTCCCATTGTATTCTCACACATCTAATGAGATGTTCTTGTGTAGCTGTCAGCTAAGGCTGTGTTACATCCAGCCAGCTCACCTCTCCATCTAACACTTCTCGGCAGGCTCGATGGCAGCATGGAGCCGGCCAACGAGATCCTGGAGTCTGCATCCCACGACCGGCCGCTGGTGGCGCAGCCGTACAGCGCTGCTGGGACTAAAGGTACATACGTGCCTTCCTCACCCACAAGGCATGGTAAGGAGAAGGCTGGGGACGGGGCAGGGTGCCTCTGCATGTTGCTGCCTTCCAGATGGCTGCGTGAGCTCGTCTGCTTCAGCGCTGAGCTTTTCATAGCTGTGAGAGTGATGTGAGGCCCTGGTGAGTGGTAGGAGAGCACTGCCATGTACGCGGCTTTCTGCAGGTGAACTACTCGTCTGTGCTGCTTTGTGGGCACAGCGTTGTTTTGAATTGTGTTCACTTACTTCAGTAATAGTTGCAGTACTTGCCAAATGGTTCTTGAGGTGCTGTAATTATTTTATGAAGGAGTTCTGAGCCCAGACCTCCAGCAAAGCGTCTGAATTTGTAGCACTTTTTTTTTTTGTCTGTGATGTTGTGTTCCTGTAGTTCCTTATGGCAGTTGTGACCTTTTAGCCTGATTTTGCTGCTCTGTTAAGTTGAGAGGATGAGAATTTAGTTTATGCTGGAGTTCCCAAGTGAGTAGAGCTTGTGTATATGGCTCTTAGCATCTTTGTATAGCACTTGGGCTAATGTTTCAGCTGTGGAGGAAGCATAGTCTGCACATACAGCATCAATTCTGCAGTTGCAGCTGTAATGGATGGGTAGAGAGTACAAAAACATAACTGCCCCGAAGCAACAATATGCATTGCACGCATGCAGAGTAATCACAAACTGCTCTTGGCTTGGAGAAACGTGGTCATAATGAAGGCAAACATAGGGTGGCAGTGAAACTGTTGCAAATAACGTCTGGTACTTCAGCTGGAATGGCTGCTTTGTTGGATCCAAGCCTTGGTTTGTGCTGCTGATCATCAAACTCCTGCTCCCTTTCTTTGCAGCTTATCCGGATGACCTGGGAGCTGTGGGTGGAGCTTGCCTGGAAGACGAAACCAACTCGCTCAGATTGGATGAAGACAGTGAGCATCCCCCCATGATCCTCCGGACAGACTGAACTTTGACCTGTGAACTCACTCCTGAAGCAGAGAACACTGGCTTGATGTTTCTTGAGGAATCTCGTGTTATGCTGCTATGAACTTTGACATGAGCTGGGAGAGAGGATGACAGACTCTTACAGTTTTAAGTCGTAGCTGTAGTTCTAATTCTATACCATTGGAAAAAAAATATATGGTTTTCAATTCAGTGGCTTTTAATCTTGCTTATCTATTTTAGCTGTGTTTTTTGTTGTTTTTTTTCATTGCCAAAACCTGCTGTTTGTGCAGCCCTCGGGGCCTACTAGCTTTGCATGCGTTCATGTGCCAAGCAAGCATAGGAGGGGAGAGAGAGAGAAGCCACTTTATAACAAACTCAAGTTTGTATTTTTTTTATATATGTATATAATACTTAGCTTATATGAGGAAGGAGCAGAGAAGTGGTTTTGGAAGCTGAGACTAGTTCTGCACTGACAAAGGTCCAAATGGTTTCCTGTGCATGGGCTTGCAGGCATACCTAGTGACTGACATGCAATCTTTCAAATGCAATGGCCTGGTTTTTTTGGTTTTTTTTTTTTTGTTGTTGTTTTTTTTTTTGTTTTTTTTGGGTTCTCCCTCCCCTTTCCTGGACCATTTTGTTAATTAAAATTCCTTCTGAATGTTGTGTGTTTGTGGGAGTGTTCTGTTGGTTGGGACTGAAAACTGGAAATGTTTCCCTGCGTGAGGATATAGAATCTAGGAAGTGCCTTTACAGGGAGGAATAGAGTTGCTGCAGGAAGAAAGCTGGAAGGAAGGAGGAATTGCTAGAGGCTTTGTGTACACCTCTGGTACTTGGGCATCTGTAGCCCACGGTGGCTGATGTTTGTTTTGGTTTGGTTTTTAGGGATGCACTTTCTCTCCTGTAGGTTGTTCTGTTTCCTTGGCAGAGTAGCAATAATAACTTTTTTTTTTTAATACCTTTATTAATTATCCAAAGCAATGATTCTATCAGACTAGATGGAAGCTCCTGCAGGGTGTGGCAGCCCTATTATTTAAACAGCCTTAAGGTTTTCAGCTGGAAGGCATAACTCTCAGTCCTTTCTTCTCTTCAGCTTGGGGCTGACTGCACTGCTCTGATAGTGAAGGTTCGGGGCTATTTTCCAGATGCTGGTGTAAATAGAAATGATTTTAAAAGGTTCATTTTCTTCTGGGTTCTCTTCTGTTGGATAACCATGCTCTTGTTTTCATTTCCCTTTCTGTCAGAGCACCTCCTGTGTTACTCCCCAAGGACTGGCTGTCTCTGGCAACTTTGGAATAAATCCTTTAACAGCCCTGACCCTGCCTGGGGCTGCCCAAGGCTGAGCAGTGCTGCAGTCTGTTTTTAGGGTTGTAATGTGCCTTCTCTTAAGTGGATAACAGTTAGTGAACAAACGATTAGCAAAGCACTTGGTGAGTGTGACTTTCCTTTGCCAAAATGAACCTGGTTTGCCTTCTGTGCAGCGATGTGGGATGCTTCCCTTGGCTCTGCTGCCTGTTTGCAAAGAAGTGAAAATAGAGGTAGACAAGGAAACTGCAGATCTTGAGGGCAGAACCCTGACTTCACTGTGTGTGTGAACTTCCTACCACTGCTGAATGGTGACTGTTAGGTGCTGTTAGGATTGGGTACCACTGATAGGTCTGCTGTCAAGCAGTCGGTTGTGGCTGTTCTTCCCAGAGCTCTGTGGTGAGGTGGGCTTCCATTCCATTTCTGAACAATGATGCCTCCTGCCTAAGGGAGCTACCTGTATCAGCAAGGCTGCTGTTAACCATTCTTATAAAACTTCTGGGAAGTAAGGGATCAGGCTTGTGTATTCTGAAAACCCTTGGCTGTCCTGAACAGTTGATCAGTTTGTGGCATCCTCTCCACGATTCAGCACATCCAAAGCAAGCTGCTGAGCCGTGCTGGAATCTCACACGGTCTCCTAACTTTAAACTCTGGCTGACAACTAAATTCCATGATCTGGAATTACTTTCTTTTCTTTTTTTTTACTAGTGCTATCAGCTTTTCTGTGAAGCACCTCACTGCAGAGTAAAACACAAGTCTTAAATGTGAGCTTTGCTGGCAGACTGAACCCCATGGGAGCTGTCAGATGTCTGCTTGCTCCAGACTAAGGCTGGTGACATTGCTGATGATGTACCTGGAGGCTTGGCACAGACTACAAACAGAGCTCAGCAGTCAGCACACATGAGCAAGGCAGGTATGCTAAGCACAAGTTTTAGAACTTCTGGGTTGTAGCAAAGGCCATATTACATAGCAAGATACTGCTATCACCTCTAATATGTTTACTATCCTTTACTGCCAAAAACTGAGGTACTTATACAGATGTTTATCCTTTCTTAGTTTTTACACCTGGGTATTTTGCATTGGTGAGTTGGGAGATCCTGTATTCACTGTAGTTTTCTTCTGTGTGCTGCTGTGTCCTGTGCCACGGACTGACTGGTGACACTGTGAACCCTGTTTGCTTTGCTCCTAATTGGAAGCCTGTTCAAGTTGTGGGGTTTTTTTCCTGTTTTAATAAGGAAGGTCTCCTTAGAGAGCAAAAGTAGAAGTGTTCTGGGGTGAGTGAGCAACGTGGAGCTAGGATGGAGCAGGAGGTGTGTGGTCCCAGCTGATGGTGGTGTTCAAGTTCATTATATGAGGATGTATTTATTTCCTTGGATAAACACAACTAATCTCATTTCCCTCAGTAACTGCCCTGCTGTAGTATGCTGCCAAAGTTTCCATCCCTTCAGGATGGGGTTTCATCCCAATGACACGAGTGCATACTTGGTTTTTTTCCTCCCTTTAAACATACCAGAAATGCTGTTTGCAGCTGAGTGTGGAGCTGAACTCTGCTGCTCCGTGGATCAGGTGGTGCCAAGTGTTTCTATTCTGATGGTCCTACAGCCCCAGGTTCCCCAGGGCAGCCTGCAGGTGGCTGTGTGGCAACTGTACAGCCTCTCATTTGGGGCTGACCTTCCTTGGAAGGACAGTGCTTGTTTTGTGTCAGTGAGCATCTCTGGATATGGGCTGTACCTCTTGACCCTCATCAAGTGTTAGGGACAGAAATGGACAACAGAAACAACCAAAGCTGGGGGAGAGGGGAGGAGGGAAATGCTTTTAAACTTGGAATCTGAAACTCAGGTCTTAAATTGCGGTGGGATCTGATCCCAGTGAGTACTGTAGGGAAAGAGCTGTTTCACTTGATGTGCAAATAGGCAGCAAGTGTGCACGCTTTGCTGCTGTCTCGACAGCTGTGTGTTTACCCTATTTCATCTTTCATGTGCTGAGGCAGACAGCTTTTATCTGCTCTGGACTCTTCTTATGTCAGAGTTTCCAAAACACGAGAGATAGATACACATCTAGCAGTTACAAGGCTGGGCCTGGCAGAGGAGCAGGAAGTGAGAAGTGCAATGAGATTAGCAAAGGCTGTGTGTTCAGAGGCTCTGTTCAGCAAGACCAGTTGTGTGAGTTCTCCCTCTGGCACCCCGGGTCCTGGGTGAGTTCCTTACACCTATTTCTATGGAGATTGGTTGGGAGCAGAGGGGAGGGGGTTGTCCACGTGGGCCTCAGTGCAGATCTCTGAGAGCTCTGAACACAGGGACGGGTGTCACCATGAAGGAAAGGTGTGTCTGACCTGAGTGTAATAGAAAAAGGGAGGGATGGAGTGAGGAGCCCCCAGGTCTGGGTATGTTAGCACAGAGACCTGAGGAGCTGATGAGCAGAAAGCTTTACATCCCGCGCTGTGCTCTCTTGGCTCTGATAATGGCATTAGCACCAAAGCAGCGTGCACTAAGACTGTAGAATTTCCTTCCTTGTAGCTTGCTGAGCTGCTCAGTGCACCACTTAGCCATGCAGGCGTTCTGCTGGTGTTTGCAGAGCAACAGGAGGCTTTGTCCAAGGCAGTGGTGGGGATTAACCACTGCAGAGGTTTGGAAGGTCCTGTTCTGTGCTCCAGATGTCCTGGCTAACAGTCTCCTTGGTTTAACATGTGAACATCTGAGAGCAAGGCAGAATGGCATCTGCACATGTGCGGAGCAGTCTTTCTGGAGTCTGTGCTGCACAAAGGAAGGCTTGCAATGAAGAAAGCGTGGCTCAGACTGTAAACGAATCCTTTCAGATTCCAGTTGCACAACGAGAGGAATTGAGCAAATTCCAATTATTTCAAACTGTAACATGCCTTTGTTTTTACCACACTTCAGATTGGCCAACCCCACCTTCCACTGCCTTGAAAGTAATGGGCGAGAAGTTGTCATCCTGGCTTGCAAACAGCTGCAGCTGTGCTCGGTGCAGGTGTGCTGGTGCTGTTGCTGTAGCAGTTGTGTGCTGCCTTCCCCGCTGCCTTTGCATGTGTCCAACTCGTTTCTCAGGAGTGGTGAGTTGTTCCCAAGCCTGCACCTCTCCGGGTTCCTATGGGGCATCAGCTCAACCCTTTCTCTACTTGGATCTGTTTGCTTTTGCTTCTGCACCCCCCCAAATGAAAAACCACACTGCACCCTGCAGTTCTCACCTGCTGTTCAATATCTCTGTTGATAAGTGGAGAAATCTGCCTGACATTCCGCCTCCCCAGGTGTGTGGCTCTCACTGCTGGCCCATCGCTCTTTGTAATTTTATAACTGCATAAGCAATTAAATGTGTTGTGATAAGTATTTGGTGTCTTCTTCCTTCCGTGTGCTGCTTGAAGTTGGGGCCGGATGAGCTGAAGGTGATGCTGTGTGTTCTGGATGGTGTGGCCCGAACCCAGCTGCCAGCAGTAGTAAACCTTCAGTCTTTGCTGTGTAGCAGCTCCCAAAGAAACTCAGCTTGGCTTTTGCTGAGACTGGGGAAGGACCAGCTGAGCTGCTTCTGGTATATTGTGCTGGAAACCAGGATTTTGCCCCTCCTCCTCCTTAATGCTCTTCTTGAGGGGCCTGGGTTTGCGTTTTTCTCCTGTTCCTCAGGTGAGTTTAGGTGACTTCCTTTGTACTTCATTCTGTGGGTTGCATCTGTAGCAGTGCTTCCACATATGTTCTGTTTGCTGTGCTGTCACTCAGAGCTTGCTGCTGCTCACCTTCAGCCCAGGGGGGATTTCTGGAGTGAGCCATGCAGGTGGGTGAGGCGACATCTCCTGTGTGCCTCCTTTCCTTTGCAAAACTGTGACCAAACCCTCCCAGCAGGGTGGGTGACAGAGGGAGCCTGCTGTCTGGTGGTGGAGGAGCACACGGTGATGGAAGGTCTTCATTCTTGTGCACGGCTGTTGTGCAGTGAAGCTGCAGACGTCTCCTTTCCTGATCTGGCTCTGGAGAGCAATGTTTTCCTGCTGGTGCCATTTATGTGCCGCCCCTTGCTGCAGGCAGAATCAGCTGTGTTAGCACGGATGAGTGATTCTAAACTGTTCATTCAGCTGCTGATGACGTTTCCCTTCTTCTGCCTGGAGCAAGCTGCGGATCAGAGGAGGCTGTTTGCATTCAGTGAGAGGCAGTGACTTCCAGGTGAGGTGGTGGCACCTTTGTCCCCGTGCCCAAGGTGGGAGTGCTCACCTGGACCCATTGGTGACACAGGAGGTGCGGCTGCTGCTCTGCTACCCTGCATGTGGATCACTGCAAAGCATCATCAGAGGTGAACCTTTGGGCCAGAAATGCTGCCTGGTGTGGAAATCCTGATGATGGGTTTGTACCATTGAAGCAAGCAGCTGCAGTTGTGTTCAGACCGGTGGTCTTGCATGTGTGTGCTTATCCAGCCCTGAGCACACACCTCTCATGTGCTGCTTCTGTCCTGCACGGCTCTGCCAGGCCCTGAGCACAGACTTCTTCAGCTAATTAAGGGTGTGCTGTGAGCTAATGAGGGCTTCCTGCCCAACCTGCTGGAGGTGAGGAAATCTGATGCTGGCTGTTCCAGCACCTGGGTGCGCTTTCTTTTCTTAGCAGTAAGTTTTTAGAAGGCTGCACAGTGAGGTCATAATAAAGGATTTCAGATTTGTAAAATCCAGGTAAGCCCATAATGTTAAGCCAGAGGATTTTGACAGTACTGTGATGTTCTGAGTGCTTTTCCAGGGGCAAAAAGCCCTGAGAGAGCCACAGGCTGGCATGGGCTGCAGTGAGGTGTGCTAAGGAGTGCTGAGCAATGCAGAGCAGCAGCTCTGCACGGCATGGAGGCTGCCACCCTTGGGTGCCCCACACCCCTAGCTCAGTACCATGAACACGGAGCTGTGCTGGGGGTCGGGGGGAGCCGGGCTCTGCCACCCAGCAGCCGCTAGATGGGGTGTGCTGCCCGGCCCGGAGCAGCCCTGCTCCTTCCTCAGTGAGTCTCCATCGCATCCATCCCTACTTCTTTCATCCCTTCCCCTCCCTGCAGCCCTTCTCTGCTCCCCATCCATCCCAGAGCTCAGATCTGCTGCTCAGATCCCCTTCCCAGCACCCCAGCTGCGTGCCACGAACAGGATGGGGGAAATTGCCCCATGTTGAGCCCAGCCCCAGAGCTGCAAAGCCCTGGCAAACAGTGCAGGATGCTGCATGTTCAGCACTGCTGGGGCCTGTGAGCCCTTCCCTCCCCCCAGGCAGTGTGGAGGTCTCTGCCCTGCAGCCCCTCATCACCTCGTGACCCCATCGGGTGGCACTGAGCATCTCCTTTCCCTTTCACCCCAAAACCACTTCAAAACCCAGAGCAGGGAGGCAGAGGTGGGAGCCTCATCCCTTTCCTTCTTCACCATTCAGGTGCCGAGCAGCCTTTCATGTCTCCCGAGGCCATTTGCATTTCAAGCAGTTGGGTGGCGATTTCTCTTTCAGTAACTCATTTCAGAGGGTGAAGTGGAGTTGGAAGCCAAGTGATGCGCGGGGAAAGGTGGCCTCTGAAGCCCCAAAGAGCAGCCACTGCCAGCCCTGCTGCAGCTGCACACCCTGAGCCCATCTCCAATCCTCGAGGCCCCCCCCCCCCCCCCTCACACCAGGAGGGAAAACATCCCCACCTCCCTGCAGCTCTGCATTGCCATCGGGCTGCAGCACATCAAGGCCCTGTAAATCAAATATTACCAAAAAAAAAGGAAGAAAAGCAACCTGCAGCCCATTGCCTGCCTGCTTTCGGGGTGTGCTGTGCTCTCGTGCTGTTGTCTCAGCTGTTTGCAGGGCACGGCCCCATGCTCAGTGTCTGCTTGTTTGTGTTGGTGCCGCGGGAGCTGCTGCGCTCTGGGATATTCAATTACCTCCGGAGTGCTGCAGCCGTGTCAGCTTGTGTTGGAGCAATGGGGATGGGGGGGTGTGGGGCTGGGGATCTGGGAGGCTGGGATTTGTGCTTTGTTTGTTCCTTAAATAGCTTTTAAATGGAGCTGGACCTGGGTAGAGCCGTGCCACAGTGTGAGAAAAGAGGGGGGGGGGGCAGATAAAAATGGCTGTGTTTATAGGGGATGTGATGGAGGGGAAGAAAAACACTCTTCTTCCCCCTCCCCCCCCCCAGCAGCTCCTTTACCCCCCATATGATTCTGGGGAGAGGGGGACCTAATGTGTTTTTTGGGGGGGTCCCACTCCCCCCCAGCAGTGCTGGCCCTGCAGCCTCCCCCAGGTCTGGCTGCAAACAGCTGCATGTGCTGCTGGTTGTGCAGTTGATGGCATAAATACATAATTCTGTTCTTATTCAATTAGGATTTTAGCACACAATCAGGTGATGGCTCTAAGAGGATTTCCTCTAAGGCAGGATTTGAATAACTGGGCTGTGAATTATGTATTCCCTTAACCGGTTTATTCCTTTATCAGATTTTTTTTTCCCCCTAAGCACTTTAATGCATTGACTTCCCCATTGTCCCCGCTGTTTGCAGCGCTCCCCCTCCCCAAAGCTGATGCAAATCCTCCCCCCTGTGCGGTGGTAACGTGCAGTGTGTGCCAATGGAGGCCAACCCTTCGTGTGTGCTGCGGTTTGTGGGGGGTGGGTGCCCTGGTTGTGGGGCTGGAAGTGGCTCTGATGCTCTATGGGGAGCCTGGAGGGTGCAGTGCCAGATTTGGAGGGGGGGTGGTTTGTGGGGGTCTGTGTTGGGATGGGAGAGGTGGAGCGGGGCACAACCTGCATGTCAACAACAGCACGACTGTGCAGCCTGGGTGGGCTGTGGGCATTGGTGACAGGAAAAGAAGATTCCCCCCCCCCCCCCCCCCCCCCCAAAACCGGCCCCCGGGGGCGGGGGTCTGCTGCGATAGCCCATGGTGCTTGGGCTGGGGGGGGCTTTGGGTTGGGGTTGGATGCAGTCTGTGTATGGCTGAGTGCCCGTGGGGTGCGATTGGCAGGTCCTTCCAGCAGAGGGTTTACTCTGGAGCAGCCTGGAGACGGGAGGACAGGATGTGCTGATCTCCAGGAATGGCCCCCGGGCTGTGCTGTGCTCCAGCTCTGTAGTTTCACCACATCCAGAGGAGCTCAGGTTGTTCTGGGGGTCCTTTGGAGCCCCCCAGTGTGGGGGGAAAAAGCAAATCGAAGGTGGATCCTGGGGGGTGTCACCATTTTCTCCTGCTGGAGGAAAATCTCTGCTTTCCACCTGCCCTGTAAGGATGAGTGGGAGCTGCTGGGGGGCCCCCCTGTGCACCCAGTGCTGATTGTCTCCTTCACATCCCCCCCCCCCACCCCGTGCTGTGCGTGCGTGCAGCGATTATGCAAAGTTGCAATCAAGGAGCTGAATTAGCAGCTCATCTTGGATTAATTAGCGAGGGATGCAAATTTGCTCCAACAGGAAAAGAGGAAAGGAGGGGAACAAGGCTGAGGTCCCCCCTGGTTCCTGCAGCCCTCACAGCGCAGCGGTGAGCAGAGCGATGTGCCGTAATGGGGCAACCCCTAAATTGAAGTGCTGTCCTTCAATCCCCAATATCTCTGTGCAAAGGCAACGCCGGGGGGTCGGTGTGCATTTCAGTGCAGCTCTGGGGGAAGGATGGGGGGAGCTGCAGTGTTGGTTAAAGAAGGGTTTCCAGGAGGGGATTGAATGGGGAAAGCACCATATCATGGTCTGTGAAGTGGAAGAGATGGAAGCATGGTGCTCCTGGGAGCACTGAGCTGGGCTGTGGGCTCAGGGGGGTCAGTGGGTTTGTGGGATGGCTTTGGCAGTGTGCTGGGATGCTCCTGAAAGGGCTCTCTTTTCTCTCACGTCTGCAGTGATGACAAGTAACGAAACCCAACTCTGCTGGAAGGAAGAGCATTTCTGGAGGCTGCCCCCATCCAGCATCTCCCGGCCAAATGAGGTGGCATCACCTCGTTCCTCCCTGTGGAATTAATCAGCGCTCGGAGCAGTGAGGTGAGGCCCAGATGGAAAAGGGAAGAAATGCCTCCAAACTGCTGTGCTCTACAGCCTGAAGCACTGACATGTGGTGAGGGATGCTCTGCTGTTTGATGGCCCAGGGGAGGCCCCGGATCTGAGCTGTGGGACGTCCCCAGTGCCACTGGGACTGGTCCAGCATCGCCCCCCCTGCATGCAGAGCACTGCAGCTGGTGGGATTTTGAGCCTTTAAAGTGGGTCAAGCGGAAACCCGGGGAGCATCCAAGCTCACAGCCCTCGTGCCAGCTCCATCACAGCTGAATTATTCAGGTCCGGCTGAAAAATTGAAGAGTGGCAAAGCTCAGTGGGAACACCCAGCTCAGGGCTGCAGCACGGGGCACCGTGGGAGGGCAGCAGGGTCTGGTGCTGCCTTTTGGGAGGGTGAAGTGAGGAGAGAGCGCTCAGAAGGGATTCGTGGCAGGGCTGCCCTGAGCCACAGAGGTTTCTGTGCGTTTGTTGCTGGGGTTGGGAGCGCATCTTTGGCTCCATGCCTGCTTCCAGCCCCGTCTCTGTGTTGCAAACAGCAAGGCTTTGTGGCCTCACTTCAGCCCTGTGCGCATATCCTGGGGTCACTTTTGGGATTTGCACCCCCTGCAGCACTGAGCTGAAGGGAGTTGGCGAACTCCTCCTGCCCTGAATTGGAGATGATGGGGTTGTGTGATTTCAAGGTAAAATCAGTGGCTGCTGCCTCGAGGTGTGTGCTCACAGCATCTCCCGGAACCCCAGATCCTCTCTAAGGTGATGAGGATGCTGACGTGAGCGCGGGGGCTTCTATAGGCCCGACAGCTGCTATAGGACCCCTGGCTTAGCTGTGTGGCAGAAGAGCTGGGATTGCTGCTGGGTGAGTAACGCTGCCGGCAGCGCGGAGGCAGCAGGGGAAAGCCGTGCACAGATGCTGCAGCTCGCCCTGCTCTTTTTGTGCGGCGCTCACACTGTGCTGATGCCAAGCTGGGATTCTTTGGTGCCTCGTAAGGCTGTGCTGCTCCATCCCTGCCCTGGGGGTGGGGTCATGGGAGTCCCCCATCTTTACAACCCAATTGGGGCTGAGGGCTCCTGCCCTGCTCAAGAGGGTGGGACGCTTGTGCTGTCCCTGCATGCAGCCCCTGCTTGGGAACGTGCATCCTCTCCCCTGCCACGTGTCCCCACCACTCCACACTGCTGGTTCCCCACTTCCACTCCCAGTGATGATGAGGAGAGGAATCCTTTGCTGACCCTACAACCCTTCAGTTTTCTGCATGCTGCATCGCCTCCATCTTGCCCATCTTTGGAGGCATTTATGGCCAGGTTGGACCGGAGGGGCGACAACCACCACACTGCAGGGAGTTGGAACAGTGATTTTTGATGTCTCCCCAACCTCTGTGATGCATTTGTCCATCAGTCTGTTCTCTCCATCCGTCTGCCCACCTCTCCAGCCGTCCACCATAACTGTACACCCATCCATCCTATCCGTACTTCTGTCCATCCATCCTGTCTCTACCCTCATCCATTTATCCATCCATCCCTCTGTTCAGCACGCAGAATTTTTGCTGGAGCTGTTCAAGAAACGTGGAGATGTTGTGCCAAGGGAGGTGGTTTGGTGGGAAATACTGGTGATGTGTGGACTGGGGGATTGGCTGCTCTTGGAGGTCTTTTCCAGCCTTGTTGATTCTATGATCATCCATCCATCCCTCTTTGGACCTGCCAATGCTGGACCTCATGTTTGGAGGGGAAGAGAAAGCTCCCTGCAACGGGAGCAAAGCTCGAGTGTCCTAAATGAAACGAGGAACGGTTTTTCATGTCGCTGAACGCTCTGTTTGCAGCCCCGCACCTGCGGGCGGTCCCTAGGGGCGGTCCCTATGGGGCCGCGTCTGTAGGCAGGGCCGTGAAGGCGCTCCGTTCGGCAGAAAAGCCATTTGTGCGCCTCGGGGCCATCGCTGCCGGGGAGGGGCGGCGGAGGGCTGGGAGGGGCGGGAGGTGGGGACGGAGCCGCCCCCGTTCGGAGCCGCCGCCGCCGCGTTCGCCGGTGCCCCCACCCCGAGAACGGAGCTCCGCGATGGAGAGGCCGGGGGGATCCGCCGGGGGCTGAGGCGGCTGAAGGGCCGGTGCCGCAGAGCTGGCGAGGAGGAGGGAGGTAAGAGCGGTGCCGACCTGTTGGGCGAGAACGGGACCGGCTTTGTCTGGGGCTGGGGGGGGAAACGGGGCTGGGCGGAGGGGAGGGAAGGGAAGGGAGGGAGACGAACCCCTGTCTCAGACCCACCTCTCCTCCCCGGCATCCTCGCCTCGACCGCGCATCTCCTCCGGTGGGGTTTGATGAATCCCCAAGATGGGGAGCCTTTTTTTTGCCAGAACAAAATAATCACGGTGATAAAATCATCCCCCGTGGAAGCGCCTCCTTTTGGCAAGGACCCTTTTCCCGATTATAATCATCATCATCTCATCCCCAATGGAAGCATCCTCTGCTCTTTCCCGCACTCTGCGCCCACCCGGAGAGGTGACAGGCCCCGGCCCTCCTCCCTGTAAATCCAAAAGGGAAAATAAGGCAGATTGATCCCGGGGTGGGGATGCAGGGGCGGCTGTGCAGCTCATCCCGTACCACGGAGAAGTTTGGGGCAGCACTGCTATCTATGGGGTGCTCCCAACCATCTCCAGACTGGAGGTTCTTAGAGGATAAAAGCCCCACGCTGGGCTCTGCCAGCACCCTGGGAGGTGCTTTCTGTTGGGTTTATCTCCTGGGGTGGCACCGGTGGATGGGGTCATCCAGATCCCCTGTGAGCCATGAAACGGAGCGATGCTCCCACTTGAAATGAGCCCTGGTGGGGCTCCAGGATGCATGCTGCCTTCAGCCTGGGTATGCTGGGGACCCTGACCTGCCCCCCAGCACTCTGACTTCTGCTTGGCCTCAGGGCCACAGCATCACCTCTCTGTCTGATGCGTTTTGGCATTTAGGCTTGCACTTGCAGGCTCTGTTTTTGCAGCCCGCCCCATCCTGGCAGCAGGGAAAGGCTGCAAAACCTCCGTGCCCCTGCAAAGAGATCAGACAAGTCACTTGAATTGATTTATTTTTTTCTCCTCCCTTGCCTGCCTCGTCCTGCCGCCTCCTCGGAGCTTCGTCTCTGCAGGGCGGTCGGTGGGCAGCGGGCACGGGGCAGGCTGGCATCTAGCGACTGGCACCGGTAATGCAGAGCGGGGCCCGGGGGATGGAGGGCATTTCGGGTGGTGCCGCAGGATGCCCGGTGGTGAAGCTGGGTTTAGGACGCGTTTGGTGTCGTCTCCACCCCTGGGGTCTGAACCAAAACTCACGAGGACCGTGGCTCATCTGTGACCCACAGCCTGGGGTCTCCCCTATCCCTCCCCAGACCGTCCACGATGGGATCGGTGGGAACGGAGCACCTCAAGGAGCTGAGCCCCATGGGGACACCCGAAGGCAACGTGGTGATGAGCTTCAGCTTCGACAGCTACCAGCTGGAGGAGGACGAGCTGCAGCGGGGCAGCCAGGCCAAGGGCGTGCTCACCTTCATGGAGCCGGGTGAGGGATGGGGATGGGATGGGAGGGAGCTGCCTCTCCCCGTGCTTTTCCCACCCGTTTAAGAGATCCTGGGATGGTTTTGTAGCCACAAATGGGCTGAAATGCTGTGACGTCAACTAATGTCTCTTTGGGGCTTGCTGTTGTCACCACAGCATCCTGTAGTACGGGGCTCTGTGGTTGGTACTCACCAGGTCTCTCCCCACACCGGCAGTTTTGGGGCTGCTTTAAAAACCCATCAGCACTCAGAGCCTTCAGCTCTGGTGTTTTTTCTGCCTCCTTCTTAAACACTTTCATTTCTGGGGGGACTTTCTCCAGGCTGAGGGTGTTTGTTCCCGAGAACTGCAGGGCTGCTTGCAGGACACGTTGAGCCCTGATGTCCCCACTGACGTGAAAGCTGCGTTCATTGCCCCACAGCTTCATCCGATGCAGTCCAGTGGGGCAGTGCCACTCAAGTTCTCTCTCTTTCTTTCCCTTTTGGGTCAGTTTCTGAAGACCCCGAGCCACAGGACCGATACCACGGGATCTACTTTGCCATGCTGCTGGCTGGCGTTGGATTTCTCCTTCCATACAACAGCTTCATCACAGATGTGGACTACCTGCACCACAAATACCCAGGTAGGGCTCCGGCAGCGGCAGCCCTTCCTGCTCCCCAAACCCGGGCAGAGCCCCCACCTCCTTCCTCTCTGCAGGGACCTCCATAGTCTTTGACATGAGCCTCACCTACATCCTGGTGGCCTTGGTGGCCGTCATCCTCAACAACGCGCTGGTGGAGCTGCTGAGCCTGCACACCCGCATCTCCGTGGGTGAGCTGGGCTCTCCGTGTCCCTGGGCAGCACTGCCTCCCTGCTGCCCCTTACCCACCTCCATCTCCCCCCCCCCCCAGGCTACCTCTTTGCCCTGGGCCCCCTGCTCTTCGTCAGTATCTGTGACGTCTGGCTGGAGCTCTTCACCCGACGGCAAGCCTACGCCATCAACTTGGTGGCTGTTGGGGTGGTGGCCTTTGGCTGCACAGGTATGCTGTGGTTGCCTGGGCCGACTTACCAGCCAGCCCTCACGTCCCGTTCCCCCTCCCCTATCCCGGTGTTTCAGCTGCTGCCATAATCCTCCTCCTTCTCCCCTCTGCCCCTCTCTCCTGAAGTGCAGCAATCCAGCTTCTATGGCTACACAGGGCTGCTGCCCAAGCGCTACACGCAGGGGGTGATGACAGGAGAGAGTGAGTATTGCCATCCCCCGTGTGCAGCAACCCACTGCCCCCAGCACCCAACCACAGAGCCCCTGCATGGCTGACGTTGGATGGGACCTTTGTGTCCATCTGGTCCCGCCTCCCTGGTCACCTGGAGAAGGTTGCCCAGGTCCCCATCCTGGTGGCTCTGGGGTTGCCAGCAACTTGGGAACATCCCAGGCTGATCCTGAGCAAAGCAGAATGGCCAATGGTGTCTAATCATGTGCATGGAACCGTTGAGGTTGGAGGAGACACCAACACATCCCATGCCCGCTAACCGTGTCCCTCATGCCGTGGCTCTTGAACACCTCCAGGGATGCTCCTCTACACATGCAGCACCCTACCCAAAGCAGGGGGAGGCTGCTGGGAGGTCCCTAGGCCATAGGGCTCCATGGGTCCTGGCACCAACACACTCCTGTGCCTCCAGGCACCGCCGGGGTCATCATCTCACTCAGCCGCATCTTCACCAAGCTGCTGCTGTCAGATGAGAAGGAGAACACCGTCATCTTCTTCTTCATCTCCATCGGCATGGAGCTGACGTGCTTCATCCTTCACCTCCTTGTGAAGCGCACTCGCTTTGTCCGCTATTACACCTCCTGTCCCCGCAAGGGCCGCCCCGAGCCCCGCAGGGCCAGCGACCACGGGACGGGCTACCACGTCCACCACGACGTCACTGCCGAGGACATCAGATTTGTAAGCAGGGGGGGACTTCCCGCTGATCCCTCATATCCCTCCCTCCCTGGGACTCAGCACTCCTGTCCCCGTGCAGGAGGACCGGCCGCAGGGACAGCTGGCATCTCCCCGTGGCAGCCCGGGCCCTGAAGCTGAGCTGGCCGGCAGCGGTACCTACATGCGCTTTGATGTGCCCACACCCAAAATCAAGAGGAGCTGGCCCAGCTTCAGAGGTGGGTGCTGGGCTCGGGGGTGAGCCGCGCTGATGGCTGCTGTGGGGTGTTTCCTGGGGCGGGAGGAGCGACCTGGGGGCTTTGTGCACAAAAACGTAGGGAGGAAATACATGTTAAAAAATACGGGGACGCTTCTTTGGGAGCCCTTCCCGCTTTCAGCGTTGCTCAGCAGCAGATGAGCACTGCGGGCTGTGCAGTGGCAGGGTTTCAGCCTCACTGCCCATCTCCACCAGCCATGCTGCTCCACCGCTACGTCGTGTCGCGGCTCATCTGGGCCTACATGCTGTCCATCGCCATGACCTACTTCATCACGCTGTGCCTTTTCCCCGGGCTGGAGTCGGAGATCCACAACTGCACGCTGGGGGAATGGCTGCCCATCCTCATCATGGCCATCTTCAACCTCTCCGACTTCGTTGGCAAGGTAGGAGGCATCGCTGCCGCCGTGCCGGGGGCTCGCCCCCTCCATCCCCACTGCCTGTGCGTGTCCTCAGGAGGAGGAGGGCGTGAGTGAGCCGTGGGCCATCCACGCTGTGGTTTCCAACCAGCACGAGGTTGTTCACCACCACGGCCGACGTTGGGTTCCCACATGCAGGCCTTCCCCCATCCTGTCTCCTCCCCGCTGCCCCGTTTTGGGTGCCGCATCGCCCTCTTCTCCCCTCAGCACGGTCTCTGCCCCTCCTGCAGATCCTGGCTGCCCTGCCTTACGACTGGAGAGGAACGCACCTCCTCGTCTACTCCTGCCTCCGCGTCGTCTTCATCCCCCTCTTCATCATGTGCGTCTACCCCAACGGTCAGCCCGCCTTCGGCCACCCCGCCTGGCCCTGCGTCTTCTCCCTCCTCATGGGCATCACCAACGGCTACTTTGGCAGCGTCCCCATGATCCTGGCTGCTGGCAAAGTGAGCCCCGAGCAACGGGAGCTGGCAGGTAGGGCTGCACCATCCATGGGCTGCCATGCGGGGCAGCCACGCAGGGTGACACCCTCTGTCCCTCTCTGCAGGGAACACCATGACCGTGTCCTACATGACGGGCTTGACGCTGGGCTCAGCCGTGGCTTATTTTGCCTACAGCCTCACCAGTACGTCCCACAGTAGCTGTTTCTACACTGAAACCTCCAACGGCTCCTTCCTGGGGGGGTACTGAGCCCCAGGACCGGGCAATGGGGCCAGGATGGCACCAGGCCCTGCTGCTGTCCCCAAAGGCCCTCACTGCCCACTCTGCTGGTCTCTGGGCGCTGTGCGGAGCCAATTCTTGGGCTGATGGCCCCCAGTGTCGTCGGTCCCAATGTTCCTGGGGTCTCCCCCTGGGCAGTGGTGGTGGGAGGGATCTTCTCCTGTTTGAGCCCTTGCCAAGGAGGGAAATATGGCAGAATCCCAAAGGGAATGGGGATGGCACTGGGGAAGAGAGCAGTCGAGGGCTGTTGAGGAAGAGGAGGAGGGGAGGAAGTTGGCTCTGGGCTGGGCTCTTAGTGATGGTGCTGCAGCTTTCCCCTGAGGACAGCTTGAAATCATGACCCCAACCTTCCCTGTACTCCAATTGCTGTGTAAGAGCCCCAAACCACTTCTGCTGCCTGGAAAGGGAGGGAACAAAGAAAAAAAAAAGTTTTTTTGCCCTCTCCTCTTGTCCTCTGATCTGTGCTGTGCTGTGGGTCTGCCTGCAGGCTGCGGGGGGTTGGGGGGGGGAATGCAATGAACTGGGTGCTGCCCAGGGCCACTGCTGGGCTTCAACTTTTATCCCGTAAATCAAACTGAACACAGATCGTGTGTCTCACTTGGCAATGATCCCTTCTGTGATCCACACTGCTGGGCCAGGAACCCCGGCAGGTGCATGGGGGAAAGGCTTGGGGCTACAGAAGCAGCAGTCCTCCCACCTCCCAAAACTGAGAGCCATGGTCTGCAGGGTACCTTCAGCCCCACTGCCAGCCAGGCACAGCTGAAGGGTTCCCCCTCCTTTCCTTGCCAGCACACAGGGTTTCGCCTTTCCTGATCAATAAAAGCTTTTTTGTTTTGCCTTTATACTTCTGTGTGCTCCAAGGCAGCGCGGTTCAGCCCTTCTGCTGGTTGTGCTGCTGGGAAAGGGGCTGGGGGCAAGCACTGGAGCTGCGTGCCAGCTGCCCTGTGCTCCTTAGGGCCAGGTGGAGGGAGGGCAGGTCCTTAGCAGCTGGTGAGGGGCTGCAGCACAGCACAAGGGAGCTCCGGCAGCCTGCAGAGCCCTGCTGAGGGCAGCAACAGGACTGCGGCTGACTGGAGCAGGAATCGCCTTGGGGGTGATGCTGGGGGGCTGCCTGCACCCAATGTGGGTGCATCTCCCAAGGGCTGCAGGCCGTGAACCTCAAAACGCCCCTCAACGCCACGCTGAGCCCCCAGCGCGGCACCGGGCAAGAGAACAAGAAAAGCCAGCAGTTCATCAGTGCCCCATCCATCCCTCAGGGCTCGGGGGACCGCAGGGGGGGCTCGCCTCCTTCTGCCCCCTCTGCTGCATGCAGCCTCATCGTCCACCCTGAGGTTCCATCCCACATCTCAGGGCCGCCCCCCCTGGGCTCCCATCCACAGTGGGTCGGGCACCCAGGGACCCCCAGAGTGCCACGAGGCGCCGTGTCCAGCAGCAGGGCTGGGCAGGAGAGAAACCCTCAGTCAGGAAAGGCGACACAAAGAACCAATGCTTCGCTGGGTTGCTTTTGTTGGTTTTGTTTTTTTTTTTTTTGTCGTCGGTTTTTTTTTTTTTTCCTCAATTCATTTTTTTATGAAAACAGCTCACATGGAGTCCTGCGACCAACAGAATGCCAAAAAGAAACCGCTTGGAACAGAACATAAAACAAAAACAAAAGACAAAAAAAACCTGGCTCTCCTTTCCTCTCGATTGTCTGAAATATCCTCGTGTTCCATAGAAGGCAGTGGGTTTTAAGTGCTTTCTATTTAACATTAGCATAAAATCTCTCTCTCTCGCGCGCTCTCTCGCTCTGTTAAAATATGCTCACACCATTTGCTTCTACAGGTACAGTACAGCGGGGGGGTGCCTGTTCCCAGATCATTTACAATCACAATCCAACAGGAAATAAAAAATAATATTCTGAACGTCAGACTGTGTTCGTTTTCTGCCGTGGGTTCTGCTGGGGTTTGGTGGTGGTTGGTTGGATTATTTTGGGTTTTTTTTTTTTTCCTTTTTTTTTTTTCCTTTTTTTTTTTTCTTTTTTTTTTTCCTTTTTTTCTTCTCCTCACAGTTTTAAAAAGCTTATATTTATATATATATATTTATATTTATATTTATAATTAAAAAGTTGAACCCATTTAAAGATTTATAATACAGGAGGGGCTAAAGGAGTCTTTTGGTACATTAAAACTGTACAGGTTCGAACCATCACCATGCGCGGCGCCCGGGGCAGAGGGGGGACGGCGCAGCACCGTTGTGGTTCCAGCTGAAGGCGAGGGGTGACTGCAGGCCCAGCCAGGCCCCCCGGCACGCAGCAGCATCGGGCTGATGGTTGGCAATGTGTCCAAGCTCTCCCCACCACAGCCTGGGCTGCTGCTCCCGGCCGAGCTGAGCCCCGCTCCACGTCGCAGCCACGCAGTGCGAGTCGACAGTTGCAAAGATCAGTGCGTCTCCTGGGAGCTGTTGTGTAAGTGCAAGGATGTTGCGTGGTTCTGTTCTCCTCCCACATCCCCCCCCTGGCTGGGCTGGCCAGCTGAGCGCTCCCCTGGCCTGGCGGCTGTGGAAACGCAGCAGCAGGGCATGGCTGGGCTCCACGCGCCATCCCTGTTCCTTCAAATGAGGCAGAGGGCTGCCGGGCAGCTGACTGCTCCACGCAGGCAAGAGAGGTAAAGCCGAGTGAGCTGTGCTGAAATCCATTCCACCACGGGAGGCACCCCCTCACTGCAGCCTCCTCTGCTCCGAGCAGCGCAGCAGCGTCTCCCAGTCGTTTCCTTCCCTGCTTCTCTGCACACTCGCACGGTTGTTCGGCAAGCCTCACCCTCTTCTCCCCCTGCTCCTCCTCCTCCATCTCCTTTGTGAGACAGGAGAGTGGGAAGGTGGGCTCAGCCCATGTGGGGCAATGGGAAGGCAGCAGCCCAGGTGTGACAGGGGCTCACCTGGCACCTCCAGCCTGGAGTAACTCTCCTGCCGTCTCCAAGCTGGGGCCAGCACTGCCCTTCCGTGCTCCACTGCCAGGCAGGGGAAGGGGAACCGCAAAAAGGCGCCGGGAGGATGGAGGCGAGGCGCCGAGAGAGACTCATCTCCTTTCTCTTTCACCCTGTCCTTCCTAAAGGGTCATGCGAAACAAGCAGGAAAGGGGATATAAGGACGGAGAGGAGCGTACGCAGAAGGTCAGCAGGTGTCCTTCCACATACAGGCGGCTTCTGATGGGGGCAAATGACACAGAAGGGATCCCTCCTGCTGGGGATCCCGCTGGTGAAATGATCGTGAGAGCCATGTGCTTTCCAGGACCGAAAGGAGGAAGGGAGAAGTTGGTCACCGTAACTAAATCCACTTCCCAAGGATTCTTGAGGCTCATACACCTCCGCCACCACCCTCGGCACCTTCCGTGATTGCTGTAACCGCTTTCCCAGCCCCTTTCTTCAGCCCTCTCCTTCCTCCCCATGTCTCTCGCACTCTCCTGTCTGTAGTGTGACACGGAAGTCATGAGCTTTGAAAGAAACAATCATGTCGTCTGAACAGGCACGTCCTCAAGTTTGTCCTGTCCCTTCCCAGGGCTGGCTCGTGCTCCCTGGGCGGTCAGCAGATGACAGGGACCCCGTCGGTGTTGAAGATCATGCCCGTGGTGGGCTCGTAGGTCCCTGCAAGGTAGTAGAGGTCCTCACTGTCTTGGTATTTCTTAGTCTTTAGCATCTGCTCATACTGATCCAGACCAACAACGAGACACTTGTGTGAGATGGTCTGGACATCGTTCTCATCCACGTGAGAGGACTGATAGAGAGCTCGCTGCGTTACAGGAAGGGAAGAAGGCAGACAGAAAGGAGCAATTAGAACTCTCAGCAATTAAAGCATCATCTGTAATACACAAGAACATCCACCAGACTGTCGAGGGCCTGTGCTTGCACAGAACTCCCCAGCCATCCCCACTGCAAGCCCAGGCAGGGACACTTGGAACACCAGGGGCAGCGTGGACGTGATCAGTCCTTCCCACCAAACCTGAGCCCTTGTGCACAGCCAGCTCCCACAGAAGGGAAGCACAGCTGCAGCGTGTGCCGACAGGGAAATGCAGAGGCCTAGAGTTTGTCATCTCCATTTCAAGGATGCAAATGCAAAGACAGGTGCTGGCTGGGGACCCACCGCTCCTCCCAACACCCGGCACCAGCAGCGATTCCCATCCTCCCAAATACACCCATCCAAAGTCCTGGGAACTGCAGCCTCAACAACTGAGGCAAAATGTAAAAGCCAGAGAAGCTCAGAGGCTTTTCCCCAGCAGCATCAGTTAAGCAGTCGCAGCACCAACCTCCATGAAGTCCTTCCTCTGGTTGGATGCCTGCAGAGCTGTGGACAGACTCCTGCCTGATTTCTGATCCCAGCGCTGCGCCCAGGAGAAAAAGAGAAGACAGAAATAAAAAGAAAGCAAATTAATTGGATTTTCCATGTTATCATCCCCCGCCCACCACACGTGCCTTTATTACCTCAGCCCCACCCCAAGGCAATACAAACTCACAGCCTACTGTAAACCACACTGTGCAAAGATGCAGAGCTCAGCATTCCTGAGCAGCAGGCTAGCAGTTTTACACTGCAGAGTCTTGGTCTGACTCTTAATGAACTCTTGTTGGACTGACATACACAGCTATTTCCTAGCAGATACTCTTCCTTGGATCAAGAGGTATCAGGCTTGCCCACAGCCCCAGCACGAGATGATGGTTTCACCCCATAACAGTACCAGCAATGACCTGGGCCATAATTCTCCCTGTCCTCAGGAGAGGAACACAGCCATGCAGCTTTGCAGCCCTGTCAGGAAAGGCGAGTAGCCCACCTTGCCTTCGTTGAGCTTCTTCCCAGGGTTGGTTTCCTCTGGGTGATAAAACCACTTGACTCGGACCACCATGTTGTTCCCCCACGACTCCCACATGCTCTGGATGCGGCCAATGTAGGGCAGGTTGGGGCGGCCAGCTGACAGGAAGACCGCGCAGTCTCCAATGCGGATGATCTCCTTGCCCCGGACGATGGCCTTGTAGAAGAGCTTCCTGGCCTTCCCCTTCATTCCTCGTCTCTGCCAAGAGAGGATCACACAGGTGAGCAGCTCAGGTTTCCCTCATCCCACATCCTGCCCTGTTCTGTTGGCAAAGCCAGACCCAGCCTGGCAACGACACAGCCACCGCCCGGCCAGGACAATCCACAGCCTGAGCACTGCTGATGGAGACTCAAAGATGTGGTGATGGTCAACAGACATTTCCACGAGAAAAAAGACAGAGAGGCAGGCCGTGTGGGACAGCTCCCCACAACGCAGCCAAGGCCGACCCCAACCTCCTCACGGCCCCAGCAGAGGACATTACACCAGCAGAGCATCGCCAAGCCCAGATGGAAAGGCTCCCTTTCCCAGGCAAATGGGAAAGGCTGTGCTTACCTGCGTGGGCTTCCCGAACCACTTCCACAGCTGCCGTGCGGGCAGGAAGGCGGCGATCTTGGGTCTGTTCTCCACCGACGGCAGCCGCTGCCGCTTGGCCAGCTCCTTGGTGGTGGGCAGGTGGATGCCCTCACGTTTTTTGGGCCTGCTCTTGTTGCCGCTCTGCTGTGGCGCCGGCTGCTGCGCCGGCTGCTGCGCCGGCTGCTTCTGGCTCTGGGGGTGGGAGGACGCCCGGGATTTCCCTGTCTGTTTGGTTTGCTTGGGAGGGAGGGTTTGCTGCACTGAGGAACTTGGCTGGGCCTCAGCTACTTCGTCGTCAGAGCTACAGGAGGAGTCTTCATCTGTAGTGGAGGAGGAAGAGGAGCTGGAACTTGAGGAGGAGGAGGTCGATGAGGCAGAGGAAGAGGAGGAAGAGGAGGAGGAAGAGGAGCTGCTGCTAGAAGAGGAAGAGGAGGAGGAGTTGGAGGAAGAGAGAGGAGTGGATGCTCTTGAGCTGGTCGAGCTGCTGTCCTGAGCCTCCCCTCGGTTCTTCTCAGTCTCCTCTTCTCCCTCTGACTCTGAGCTGCTGTCACTGCTGTTGCTCTCAGACTCCTCTACAGCTGCTGGCGCTGATGCTTTGTCTTCCTGGTCCTTTGAGGCACTGAGGCTTTCTGCCGAGCCATCAAACTTTCCCCCAAAGCTGGCAGGGTCCCCCTCAGCTGCTTTGGCTCGGGAGGATTTCTGCTTGCCCTCTGCACCCACTGCAGGTGAATAGCCCAGCCCCAGGAGGCTTTTGCCATCTCTGCGACCAGCCAGACTCGAGTCCTCCAGCATCCTCATCGCCTCCTTCATCTTCTTTGTCTTCGGAGACATCACACCCTCGTGATCCAGCTTGATCAGGATTTCACTGTCATGCTTCCTCTGAGCCTTAACCATGGTACCAAATTCCTGTGCCTCTTCTGTGGGCCTCCCTTTCTTGGCCTTGGCTTTCGACGCTGAAGCATCACTGGAGCCGAAGGCTGTCAGCGTCCCTGGGAGGTCGCTGTAGGGCTCTGTGGTGAGGATGCTGCCAAACACAGCAGGCTGGTAAGTGGGTTGTGGGGGGCTATGCAGCTTAGTGGAGATCTTCATTTTACTGGCTTTTGACCGTTTTTCCTCTGTGGGGGCTGGAGACCCTCCAGCAGGCAGTGGCTGGGATTTTCGTGACCCCTTCACACTTGATTTGCCCAGGCAGGCTGGCTTCTCAGGGACTGAAGAAGCACCAGGTGAAGGCTCCACCTGATCCTTCTCTTCAGGCAGGGAAGCCTCTTCTGCAAAGGGGAAGAAAAACATAGGCATGGTATTATCCACTGAGACTGGCACTATTAGCTCAGACACAGACAGCAATCCCAATTAGTCTCTGGATTGTTCCTGAGTGCTTCAGGCTCCCTGCAGAGGCACACAGGTCCTCACTGTGCAAGGACTCTCTCAACTCCAGGCCTAGCAGTGGTGACAACCTACCAGCTTTTGCCTTGATGCTTGGCTTCCTCCCTCGCCCTTTGCCCTTTGATGCAGGCTCCTCTGACCCCAGTGTAGCCCCTTCTTTTCCTTCTCCAGCATCTTTGCTGGATTTACGGCTGCGGCGCTTGGTGCTGGGCACCAAAAGGGCTGGGGAAGGCTCAGCACCTGGAATAGATCAAAGAGATGTTGAAAAGCAGTGAAAAATCATACACGATCGAGACAAGACATGGGAAACCTGTCCCTCCCAATTCTGCACTAGAGATTGGGCCTTTTTACCCAGTGGATCATGTCCCAGCCCGGTATGCACACCTGTAATTGACGGTGCAACCTTTGTGATTGAAAGTCTGTGAATCAGCCCTAAAATGTGAGGAAGGTGGCTCTAAACTGCCTACATTTCCTAGTGGGAATTGTCAAGGAAGAAACGGAGAAGGAAGACTCACACTGGATCTTGTAGTCAGGTGGGAGAAGCCGGATGTGAGACAGTGGGATGCGTCCTGTGTCCCCATCGTCGAACTCTACTGTGATGAGATCGCCATCTTCCTCCAGATCCAGGGCTCCTGTGGGTTGGGGGAGTAGAAGAAGGTGTCACAGACAAACTTAAGAGCACAAAACACTTGCTGGGAAAGCGGGGACTGCCTTCCTCTAACTCCAAAACTCCATTTCCCACCTTTCCTATATGGCTGTCCAGGGAGAGCACAGAAGATTAAGATCACAATAAAAGATCCCTAAGACTAAACCAGCCCACCTAGTGCAGAATCGCTCTGTCAAAAGCACAGAAAAAAAACTACTGCAGTGTGACATCCCACATCACCTCCCTGTTTCCTTCTCTCCCTGAAATATCTTCTGTTTTCACTGCAGTATCTTTTATGACCTGCATTTTGCAACCACTCTCAGCAAACAGCAGAGTTCTGGTAACAACATCAACATTCTATATATCTGATAAGTAATCCTTCTTTTATACACACGAAGCATGACTAAGAGCCTGAAAGCAAGACCAGTCATGGCACAATTGTCCAGGCTTCTCCACTGGCCTGTCAGGCCAGATGGGGGAGACATCAGGAAGGAATGTGTCAGAGACAAGGTGGTGGAAAACCTCCAGTAACAGTAACAGTAATTGGTGCCTGGGCTGGAGATAATGCTGACTTTCTGAAAGGCGGTAAGTTTCCCCAGTATTTTAAGCTCCTAAATCACTCAGATCCCTTCCCACCAAAGCATGGCTCCTGGATCATAAGATGCTGCTAAATAAGCATCTCAATCAAGTTGGGCACGACCTGAAGGAATGAGCCAACCGCTGACACTCACAGCAGACCTCAGGACTATCCCAGACAAGCCTGACATCCCTCAGGACATGCAGGACAGAGACATCCCTGGCTTGCAGCACCTGGGCAGCCTTACCTCGGACAACTGTCCCTGGGTAGAGGCAGCGGTACTGCTGGCTCCAGTAGGCAGCAATCCTTGTGCCCTCGGGCAGGAATCGCACTGAAGGTGGCTTCACATCAATGATCTGCTCAGAGCAAAAGGCAAGCCATTACTGACACTCTTGGCACCAGCACAGACCAGCCCATCACATTCAGCATGCAGCAAACCAGATCTGAAGACAAGAGAGGGAGACGGCCTCCTGCCCGCACACAGGGCAGCGTGAGGGACTATTTCTGGTAGTGGGGACCTCCACACCAGTGGGAGCTCTGCCCAGACTGTGTGGGCAGAAACAGGGCATCCCTGCAGCCCAAGACAGTTAGCCACTTCCACCCCAGATCACCCAGGCACCAAGAACAGGCATCCAATGGCCTCACGTACCGCTTCCTGCAAGAGCTGCTCCAGGCAGTAGATGTGGGGTCTGTTTCCCCTCTCGCCTTCTACCACCACGCGGTATCTGGAACGTAGAGACCCGATCAGACACAGCACATGGAAGAGATCACCCGGATCAGAAAACACCTCCCTCCGAGCCCTGCCACCAGTCAGTCGAGAAGACTTCATGAAAAGTAATTAGATTTTCCTGAGCACGGATAAAACAGAGTGAACTCTCCATCCCTCCCTAGCAGACTCTCTCAGCTGCTCTCCAGACATCTCTGCAAAGCACCGAAATCCATCCCTGCATCAGTTACCCCCCCCTTTCATCAGCAGAGCCTGGGCAGGCACAGCAGCCCCACAACTCACATGTCTGGTGAATGCACCGTCTTTACGTGTCCGGCATAGAGCAGCTTGTCATCCATGGGGATGAGGACACGCAGGCCATCCTTCAGCTCATCCTTGTCAATTATGCAGGAGCGGGGAGCTGGGAGGTGTTGAAGCAAGGCAGGGATTAGAGAATGCCACAGAGCAAAAAGCAACCGCAAACGGAGAGAGAAATGTCATTCCACCAGCATGATCCCCCCTAAGAAAGGACCAGCAAGCCCTCTGCAGAAAGGTACCCTTCTTGGTAACAACAATACGTCAGCAAATGAAAATAGGGCAGCTCAGAGACTGGGCTTCATCTAGGTGTCAAACAGAGTTGGCAGCTCTGAAGAGGCTTGTACCTGGCAAGCCAACTTGACTGTAAATGTGGTTTCTCCACCCCAAGGAAGGATTCATGGCTTTGGAAAAGGAATCTGCGAAAGCAGCACAGCCCTCCCCCCAGCAGCCCTGGGAAACTCATTCAGCTCTGCTACTTGCACAATTAGCCCTGCCAGCCCTCACCTGGTGTGGGTGGCCGCTCGACAAGCATGCTCAGTGGGATGTTCTCATCCTCCGAGAAGCTGCTATCTTGGTTGGGTTCAAAATCCTCCTCCGCTGCCATGCTCTCCATGAGCTTGCTGACAGCTCCTCCTTTCCCTCGGTTCTGCAGAAGAGCAAGCACCACGTCAGCTGGATGCCAACAGGCAACAATCCCATCCCATCTCACCTTCCTCCAGCAACAAACAACCTGAGGATATTGGGACAAACTCGTCTCCATCCTCAGTGATGTTAGAACACACAAAGAGCCAAGTAGGTATACCCAAAATTGTTTTTTGACTAAAAAAAAACCTATCTTTGCTTTACTGGGTTTCCTGCCAAGCATCACTGACAGCTGAGCAAAAGCCATTTCACATCTCCTAGCCACATCTCACTCCTGCAGGCTGGGAGAGATGCCAAAGAGCAGACAGCTGTAGCACTGCTCTGTGCTCACCACCCCTCTGCAAAGAGCCTGTTTTCACTAAACACGCAGCAGACACCATTCCCACTTCTTCTTAAAGCCTCACGATTCATTTCTTGGTGCTGCACACAGACCATAAGCATTAAACTCAGAAATGATGTGAGAAAACGCAGTACTGTGCATTATGACAGCACGCAGTGAGCGGAAACCAACGGTGGCCTGGCTCACCCAGTGCTGAGCACAACTCCATCACCATCTCTCCAGTCTTTGCTTTTTCCCAAAGCTCTCCCTCCGCCCCATCTCTATGCCTTAGGCAAAGTTCTGTCTGCTCATTAATTTGGGGCACGGATTCAACTGAACACTAGATGGTAGCAGCAGGCCCTGTTCTACCTGCTAGCCTTCCTGGGAATTTAAGCTTCTCCAGTTTTGCCTGTAACGCATCAACTGAGGTTGCGTTCAGTGTTCTCCCTCCCTCATACTGCAGCAGTCCAAGGAAAGAGCACAGCTCTGCCAACCATCTTCCACCTCATGCAGCCTAGAACCAGTCACTCACCTCTTTTTTAACCTCCTTGGCTTTCACCTTGGCTTTGCTCTTCTTGGTGGAACCCAGGGCACTGGCCAGGCTGACCCGAACGTCAGATGGGGAGCTCGGGATGCCAGGAGGAGACATGGACGAGGAAGAGGAGCAGCAGGGAGCTTCTTTACCCTTTTTCCGCTGCCAAAAATAAAAGTAAACACCACCATCATTGAAGATCTAGGCCTACACAGAGGAAGGGCAGAGCAAAGCAGGCCATGCACAGTCAGCCAGCAATTCACTGACATCCTCTGCCTCCCAGCTCTGCATTCAAGCTTCACAAATTTCAGTGAGAGTTTCTCATTACCCCAGAGAGCAATTCCTGCCCATCAGTCCTTTTCTCAAGGAGCTCAGAGAAGATCCTGGCTGGCTTCATGCCACAACCAACTTGTCTAACTCTTCCCACTATCACTGATCCATCATTAAATGAACTGGAGCCAAAAGCAGTTGAGCTTTCAGCCAAAAGGAAGAGTCGGGAGAAGACCAGTGCCACTACCAGCCAAGGATGGCCCTCCAAAGGCACCACAAAGACGTCAGAGGGGACATGAGCAGCTGAACAGAATGTGGACTCGTCCAGTGGAGCCATCTGCCTAGTGGAGCTCATCACCTTCCCTTCATCCTGAGCTCCCAAGCATCCCACATCAATGCTGCCAACACGTTCCTCACCTTGCTCAGCTCCTTTCTGTCCTTCCCCTTGCCGCCCTCCTTCTTGGGACTCATGGGAGCCCCCTTTCCACAGCGCCCAGACTTGGAGACAGGAGTGGAGCTGGCAGGTGCCGTGGGGGTCAGCATGGCTGACGATGAGGTGGCATCGTGGAGGAAGATCCGTTCGCTCCGGCGCCGGTTCCACAGGTCATCATCGCTGGCCTCCAGCCCAAACTCAAAGCTCAAGTCCTTGGGGGACTTGAACTTCTTTAGCTTGCGGCCTTTCTCAGACCCAAGCTTGGCTTTGTCAGCACTTCCAGATCCGGACTCGAGGCCGCTTGGGGTCTGGCTTGATGGAATGCTGCTTGTTTCCAGAGACCCCTTCTTCCCCCGCAGCAATCCCGAGGGTGACTTCTTCCTGATCTTGATCTCACTCTCTGAGTCAGTGTATTCAAACTCCGTCCCTAGATGCAAAAGATTCAATCATCAGTCAATGCTCTGGCTGAGCACAAGAGGAGCCAAGCATGGCTAGAAGCTTTTGGACACCATGGGAGATGTCAAGCCTGTTCAGCAGAGCCCTGGCGTCCCACTTTCAAACCCTAACACCCTTACAACACTCTCTAGCCCTCCACAAAAAGGAGCTTCTTGCTTGAAGGAAAGCACAAGCCCCACACACTGAACTTTCCTACCTTCCCAGGAGGGGTTCTCTCCAGCCTCACCTTCGTTTCTGGAGAAGGATCTCTTTAATGAACTGAATCAACCCAGATTTCAAGCTTACTTTTCTCCTATTGGCCAACAGACACCACAGAGCTATCTGCTGGCTCAAACAACTGCCTCTCAGTCAAAACAGGTAAATGATCCTTTGTGGAAGATGGAAATCCCCTCATACTGGCCACTGCTCAGCACAGCAGTACTCAGCATCCTGAAATACTGCAGTAACACCAAGATGTTCACCATCTACAGTGCATTTCCCCTCTTCAAAACCTGATAACAGAGAGTAATATCATACGCCTACAGGGACAGAAGGGAAACTGAGGCAGCACCCAACCGTTGGTGTGACTTTGGCTGAGGCTGACAGAAATTGTTCTGAAGCCCACCAGCGAGCAGCTCCCCTAAGATAGCTGGCACGTGCAGGAGGTCCTTAAGGAAGGGTTTACACAACAACATTCACATGGGTAGAAGAAAACATGCAAGGCATAAGCATAGAGAGCCGACACCTTCTTGCAGACCTTCTCTTTTAAATATGCTCACTTTCCTGGGTTAAATGCGGCCTGCAGGATCCTGCTCACCTCTTCTACCCAAACAGTCTCCCCTGAGACAGCCCCAGCACGACAAGAGCCAGTCTGTCAAAATCAAAGCTGGCAATGCTCAAGATGAAAAGCCCTTTGGAAATTACAGCACCCGTTCTCCTCCGTCACTGCGGCCTGAGACAATTTCTAGATGTTTCCAGTTTCAAGGAGGGCAGGTTACAAGGCGATAAATTCTTAAGAGAGGCTGTTGGAACGAGTTGGCAAAAGCCTAATATAGCATGGAAATGGTGCTAAAACAAGCTGGGCTCCCAAAGAAGACATCATTTTCCATTCTGAGGCATGCTATAAATTCCATTATCACTTAATAAATATTAATAGAGAATTTATAAATGGAGCCCATATAGATCTGACTGACTGGGAACGATGTCACCCAGGGGCATTTGTGCAGCAGGGCATGGGAAGGAGAAGAAATAAAACTCCAATTACTTCTAACAGTGAAACTGAGGGACAGGGACAGAGGCACGGGGCCTGGCACAGCAAACAGGTTAGCAAAGGAATTCTTGCTTTCAGTCCCTCTGCCCAGTTTCTATGGGGACACGGCTGGGATGAGCAAATTTAAGAGGTTTTCTTCTGTTTTGATGCCTCTGCTTTTCTTGGGTGCTGAAAATCAGCTGCATTTAGCACATGCTTCCTACCCCAAAATGCAGCAGCGCTGTCCAAGGGGGCACCGCATCCCACTGCTAGCGTGACTGTTAAGGGTTTGCCAGGCAGGAAGAGAGGAAACTTCGAGGAAGCCGCAGGCAACTGCCCCTAGGGAAGCCACAGCTGCAGCTGCTACAACTGCCACTCTCATGCCTGTTTCTTCTTTTCTTGCCAGACAGTGAACTTGCCTTCAGTATTAAGTAGCCAAAAGCAAGGACACCTCCGGATAAGAATCTGCTTTCCTGCAGCACAGCCGATCCTGAACCTTCCACCTTCTCCCCGGCACGAGCCCTGAGCACACGACTCACCCATCAGGCTCTGTCGCTCCTCCTTCTTCTTCGCCTTCTGCTTGGCCTCCAGCTGGATGATGGAAAGCGGAGGAGGAACGATGGGGCTGGGCATCGCGCTGGCAGCAAACCTCGCTAGCAGGCCCAGGCCGCTCTCATCAAGAGCAGGTGAGGAAAGCCTGTCGGTGCTGTCTGTCCCATAGTCCTCCACCTCTTCCTCCTCTTCTTCGTCCTCTTCCTCATCTTCCTCTGAGCTGGAATCTAGCACGCAGAAAAGAAGCAGCCTGTTATAAATCTTGCAGAGCTGTGCATCAGCCACATTTCCACCCCAAACCGACAGCTCTCCTCTGCTCTGGGCTCCCCTAAGCAGCGTTGAGCCACCCCTGAGCTAAGCCAGAAGGCATCAGCTGCAGGCAAGCACATCTCTGTGGTCATACAGCTGGCATCACCCTGCCTACCACCACCCGTGGGAGACATGGCAACACAAGGTATGGCAGAGGACTCGTCCTAGGCAGGAGAGGGAAAAGCAAGGTGTTGAAAAGGAAGCCACACACCCCTTCCCTGCAGCTTTCAAGGAGGAATTAAAAAATCCCAACCCTGGAGCTGTGGGATTCCCCTCCCACCCACCACTTCTTCCTCCGTAACAAAATCCATTAGTGTAATCAGAACCAGGGCTCAGGACAGAAGGGGAATACCAGAGATCAGCCTGCATTGCGGCAGGAGGCGAGGAGGACATGGAGAAGGGGCAGGAGGCAAAAATGCAAAGAGAGGGGGAAGGAGGGAAATCATAATTTGAAAGTGATGGATTTGGAATGCAGAAGGAGGAAAACTGTATCTGCAGATGAAAGGACACAAAGGGAGAAAGTGACATTCACAGGGAGCAGGCTTCAAAAGTTAGCACTAGAGATGGCAAGGAGAGTACCTGCCTGTCTCAAAACTCTCTGTGCCTTTTGCTTCCCTCTCTACAGCTCAGAAGAGGCAGAGCGAGCTGCCCACAGCCCCAGGAGGAACTCCGGCCAAGAAATCAGCCTGGGCTGGCACACAGGGAGCACTGGGCTGGGGTTTTCTTTGCAGTGTGTGCACAGCAGGCACGTGGGGCAGATGCTCTGACAGGGGTATCGCTGCCACCCCGGCAGCACTTCCCAAGGATCTGCCCATCAGCCCAAAGGCAATTAATTTGAAACACGTCTCATCCACAGTCAGTGCTGGTGAAAGCCACTGCACAAACGCCACGCACACACACAGCCACACATATGAGCACACATACATGTATACATATATATACACACATATATATATGTTTGGGGTCTTTCTAACTGCAAAATCTAGGTCTGGAAAACATGAAGGCTTAAATAGGATCACCGAGGCTGCTGAGAGATTCCCACCACTAGCAGGAGCCCTGTTCTGCTCCCTGAGCCTCCGCTGCCCACCAGCGCCTGCCAGCTGGCCAAATGGGAAACCAGATCCCTTCAACATCAGCTGCAACCAACACGAAAATCCTTTTCTTTCCACTGGTGCCCTCGGGGAAAGATAAAAATGTTCCCGACACTCGGTTGTTATAAAGAAATGCAATAACACAAGTGTTGTTTTTCCACTTTGGGTTGTTTTTTTCCATGACTTCAGAAATGGCGGGGATATCAAACAGCAGTGCTCTCATCCTTGCATTTTATCCAATGAGTGGCACTTTTGTTTTCTTAAACATACATCAGATGGCCACAAAATACTATTTGTTGACTGCCCAGAAAGCCCTTCCACACCTCAGTGGCTCACACGATCCTTCTGATAGAAAATTGCTGCTAACCCAACAGTCCTGCAGTGAACACCAAGACATCCACAGCCCTGTTCACTCCTTGCACAAAAACCACATGCAAAAAAAACCAATCCGCACCGAATTAGGATCAGATTCCTTTCCCTAACACAAGAAGGGGCACAATGGCTGCTTTTCTACCACGTTTTGCCAAGAAAACACATCCCCATGAACTCGCCTACTCTGAGCTGCAGAAGCCACCTGCCTGCAAGCAGCAAAACAGCGCCTGAGTTCCTACAGCAGCTCTGTTCTACTCCAAAGTGGGATGCCCTACTCCAACAAGTGCCCCTTCTTGAGACTCCATCCATGCACTCCATCACGCTCTGAACTCAGTTCTTCTCTGCAAAATCAGGCAGATGAGCCCCTGCAGCCCTTCCTGCCAGACCCAGAGAGCCAGGTGAGCTGAGAGCAGCGAAGAAAGCAGGCAAGAAAAGGGGATGTTTGGCAGGAAACCCCCTTCCCAACCTGTCCCAGGTGCACGGCATGCAGCCCTGAGCACACCTCTCGCTCAGTGCTCCAAGACTCCTCTCCCACCCCAGCCAACGTGGGCTCTGCAGCCACAAGGGCACCGAGCAGCTCTGTATTTCAAAGGCACCGAGGTGAAACAGATTTAAAAGGCACGCTGAAAGCAGCCATTACTCACGCCACGGAAAACGTACGATGCAATAATGCAGCCAGCAGTTATTCTAACCTCCTTCAAATATACGGTGTCACGCTACGGGGAGACAACCAGAGACAGTCTCTTGTCAGCATTATTAGCAAAACACTTATATTTCTATCTGCAGGAGATTCAACCCGCAGCCTGAAAAACCCACCACACTGGAGCACGTTCACAGCCTTCGCTCACAGCTCCATCCTTCCCCACCACAAGGGCAGCTCTCGCTCACTCTGCTCCTCTTCCTCCCGCTGTGCCAAGAGCTAAAAGTGACAGAACGAAACCAAAGCAGCACACCTGGGGCTCCCCTGCAGACCCACCTCTAAACCGAGTCCCCACGTTCACAGCCCTGATGGCAAAGACATTCCTGCTGGTTCTCTGCAGCTCGCTGCAAGGGCTGTACAGAATCTGAAGCCTGAGGCTGACTCCTGCTGTACCCAACCTATCTGTGGGCTTAAAACCAAGCACGCACAGCTGCTTTTGCACAACCAAAGCCTCCATCTTTTCACCTGCCAATACTTAACACTGGGACAGAGAACATTCTGAAATATCCTTTTTTTTTTTTCTTCCACCTCTTCCAGCTGTAATTCTGCAAACACTGAGCGAGGCTGAGGAGAAAACATCTCAAGTGAGACATTTCTGCCACCATTAAGAGCATGTATATGTGTGTGCACACCCACAGTCACACCGTACGCATACAATCCTGCAGCCAGAACAAACAAGAAGTCGTACTGAAATGCTGCTGAAGCCAGATCAGCTCAAGTCAGAGGTTTTCTTTTTTTTCCAAAATGTTTATCTGCATTCAATTCAGAACCAAAACCAATTGAAAATACTGGACTTTCTCACTGTTTTGTTTTGTTTTGTTTTTTTTTAATGGCATTTTATTGTAGGAGAGGAATGAATGAAGATGAATGGAGACCAGTTAAGCAGTTTGGTTTTTACAGACTGATGTAACAGGATGGACTGAGGAGGGCGTGGGGAGGAAAGGTCTGGGAAGGGGGGGGGGGGATAAAAACACACGCTTAGAAGAGTCATTTCACACTGTAAAAAAAAATAGCATGATCTTTTCGTAACACCAAGCAGGCCTACAGCATACAAAGCAGGCTAAGTACAGGCAGACTTTAGACAGCTCCTGGGTCATTGACATCTGATTTGTGTGATCGGTCCAAACTCTGCAGGTTGCCTATTTTCAATCTCCAATTTAAGATTGTCCTTTTTTTTTTAAATGCCAAACAAACCAATTCTCATCAGTTGTAGATTTTTTCCTCCACGTGTGCCGTGCTGTTGGCTCCAGAAGTGCTTATTAAAAACGATTACAATATAAGAACTATTACAGAAATATTACGATGACTGAAGGGGATTGGATGGACGGGGAAGCAGCTCTGCACACTGCTTGGAAAACAGGGCAGGAAAATATTCCATCGCTTCTTTCAAGGGGGAAATAATCATCCTCCAAGGTAGGGAGAGCAGGGAAGAAGGCATTCATGTCTCCAGGGGAACAGTCCACTGAGAGGAAAAGCATGGGCCTTTGGTCATGGAAACTTCCTGCCATTCCCTATGCTGATAGCCTCTGAAGGCCCTACTTTAGCTCCACTGGCACTTTCCTCTCCAAGGTCACTGCATGAAACACCGCAGGCTTTGCTCACTGTCATTCACAGCAGTGCTATGTTTGGTCGACAAGAAATCTGCACGTCCCTCCAACTATCTCAAGGCAGACAAAAGCAAGCTCTCCTGCAGCCAGTCCTACATCTGACACACAGTGGCAGGGCCATGACAGCCGCTGCCCTAGCAGCAAGCAGTCTGCATCGTGGCCCAGGAAATCTTCCAGCTGCAGGGAGGCAGAGCCTTTGCAGGCAATTCTGTGGCTTCTCATCTTGTATCTATCAAAAAAACAAATACTCCTTTTTTCTTTTGCTAGGATAAGGGGTTCTCCAGGAGAAAATCAAACAGCTAACAGTAAAGCATTTCTGGAGTCCTCAAACACAGACACTCAAGCAAATCTTCCATGCAAAACTCCACATGGACAGAGGAAAGTCAAAGTGGACAGCGATCATCTTGAGAATTATAACAGAAAAAAAGCAAGAGAGTGCAAAGATGTACGTGTCATTATTCACGGAGGTAACATCGAAACATCTGAGGCTGACAGATGACATAAAGAAAATTATTTTGCCTACCTACATAACAATGGTCAAGGTTCAGGTTCATGGTTAGTGACCCTCGCTGAGAAGTGTCTGCCCTACAACCAGCCAACCACTTTGCTTCTTTAGTGCAGCGTGAGAGCAAATGCAAGAGACCGACACAGACATTCAAAGCATCATGGATAGGGGCAGGGGTGAAAGGGTTGGCCAAGCAGCTGCAAGGAGAAAGCGAGCACTTCTAGAAAAGCTGAGGTTATTAATCGGTTTAGTATCAGGGAAAGCCGTCAGAAACCCTATTACCCAAATATCCCTTCACGAAATGCTTCTGACAAAGAACCAAACAGAACAAGCAAATAAATAAAGAAAATCAAAAACCATTCGAAGGAAAAACAGAACTGCAAGCCGTGATCCCTCCCAGCCGCCCCTCCGTGCCCACCTCCCACCCACAGAGGTTTTGCATCTCTGCCTTCCCCACCATTACATGACACCTCTGAGGGATTTACAACACCTTTCCCCATTTGTTCCAGACTCCCCAGCCTCCCCTCCCGTATCCCCCTCCCTTCCCCAGGCTTTATCCCATCAAACCGGGATAGCTGTGGTTTAAAAAAGCAAAACAGGTCACTTGAAAAATCGACAAAGCTCATCTAGGGACAAGTTACCTATCTGCTATCTGGAGCAAAACCAAAAAGCAAGGCCCCAAAACTCAAGAGCTTCGCATCAAAAAGGGATCGACATCCTCAAAATTTCCAACAGCAGCAAAATAAACAAAGAAAAGATGCAGAAAGAAACAGGGAAGGGAAGAGATGTCAAGCTGAACGGAAGTAACACAGACTCCTCATGGAGATGTGGCCAACTCTCCCTTACGTGAAATCCACTGTCCCCAGGACAGTTTGGGTTCTCTGAGAAATAAATGTGATTTCTCTGAAACAGACTTTTTAGTTTTCTTTTAGATGCGCTGGTGGACCCAGCCCAGAGTCACATCAAACTACTCCACTATTCTGTATCTTTCTGCTGTTTGAAACAGATTGTGTTTGTTTTTTTTTAGCTCAAATAGCCTTTCTTTGGAGGATGGGTTTGGAGGGAAGAAAAACAGGTGTGTGGAGGAGATTGAGATCAAAAACTAAGAATAACAAAACCGAAGCAAAATTATCCAGCCCCGTTTTCAATTAACAACTGTCTGAGCAGTGTGAAACGCTAAAAGGCTTTTGCTGTGCTGCATGCAGCTCTGCTGTGCAACGTGGATGGTAACAACTGGGGATGCTCTTGCTTAGCATTCAGCCCAGACGAGCTACTTTCTTTTGGGAGCTGAGGGCTCATTAAAATGACCTTTCCCCATGATTATTATTTAATGAGCGCGCTCTAAAACAGAAACCCCTTGTGCCTCTGGAGGAAAAGTCTCAAGTAATCTCTTTTCCCACTGAAGTACTAATGACAGGCTGACAAAAAGAAGCTGTAAGGAAAAAAAAAATTGGGGTGAGGGTGGGGGAGGGAAACTGCAGTCAAATTTAATGCAGTAATTATCACATCCTTGAGCACTACGGATTATGTGCGGGCATCTGAAAAACACTACCACCCAAAAGGGACATAAAAACTTGCTGAGTGTATTCTGAAAAGAAAAAATGCCTGTCTGTCAAATAACGGGGACCTTACGCACAGCAGCAACGAGGACAGAGAGCCTTGACGATTTACCTGCCTGCCTTGAGAGCCTAACAACACAAGAAAACAGCTGTAAAAAAGAATAAAACATAAAACGGATGAGCAAAATAAAACCAAACTAAAAGGAGTGGAGGTGGGAGAGAGGCCTTGATTTGGACAAAGGCAGCGAGTGACAACTGCTAGCAGGGATATTTGAATAATAGAGAGTACCCAGACTAGGTTAATTCCAGTTCTACTCATGGGGAGTGGGAGCAGGAGAGGGATGCAGAGCAGGATGGAGTGAAGCGGCAACCTAATCGCCTGCTAAGAGACACAGCAAGAGAGACAAGTACACAGGTTTAGTTAAAAATGAACTCGATATGTTTAATAAAGCTTGGTATACCAAATCGCAGTACAAACATCAAGTCACACGGCCACACAACAGTATCCCGGCAGTAAAAAAAGGATAATAATGAAAAGTAGAGGAATGCAACTGAAAAAGGGGAGGAAAAGCAAAAAAAAAAACTCCTTCCAAGCCTCTTCAAGGCCCATGCCAAAATAAAATAATGAGAGATAAAATAATAATAATAGTAATAAAAAGAATATAATGGTGGTGGTGGCAGCAAGGAAGAAAGCGAGGGAGAAACTGAAGGGAGGAAGGGAACAGGAAAGTAGGGAGAGGTGAACTCTAAAACCCAGTCGGTATAAGAGCTCTAAAAGAGCCAGTCGGTCATAATATCACAACGATACAGGTACAAAAAGATAAAAAATAACCGTCGGGCTGATACAGCAGGCTACGCTGCCAAGAACAAAGATGGCCGCCCTGGCTGCGACCATCAAAATGGCTGACCCCGGCCTGAGGGGCCCCACTCGCCCCCCGCCCGCCCCGCGCAGACACGGTGCAGGGGTGCGTTTGCTATAAGCTAGTAACCTTGATCGAACGAGTCCTCCGAGGAGTCGCTGAAGGAAGATCCCGCCTCGGCCTCCCGCAGCAGCAGGCAGAAGGGCTGCTTGCGGCCCGCCGCCGCCTTGGCTTTCAGCGGCCGCCCGGCCGCCACACCGCGCGGGGCCGCCTTGGGGCCGCCGGCCGCCCGGCCGCCCTTCCTGGCTGCTGTGCTGTAGAGGCCGGGCGGCCGCGGCTTGGGGGCGGAGGGGGGCTGCGCCGGCCACTCGTCCCTCAGGGATCCCTCCTCCTCCTCCTCCTCCGAGTCCGTATCTGCAGTCAGAGCGGGTGGGAACAGCATTACCTCAGGGAACGGGGCTTGGCTGGGTTTCAGAGGGGACAGAGGGCTGTTCTGTGTGTCTGTGGGTGAAGGGGCTTTGCACCCACAGGGGCTGCGCGTCACCCTGTCCTTCCTGCCAGGCCTCCGTCACGAGGCTCAGCTGGGGGCCGAATGAACACAGACATACACACCTCCTTTTTTCTGTTGGAAATAAACACTCTCCATCTAGATCCAGCGATCCTTTCTGCCTTGCGGCAGGACCCAAGATCTGTTCTCAGCTCAGGAACGGAAAGCTGAGACAGGCCTTTCCGCCGTGAAGACAGCCACCAACGGTGCAGCGATGCCAACGACCGGCCGATCAACCCGAGTCGGCCTCAGCTCTGTCCTCTGACTTCATCCCATTTCTACACAAACTGGCTCTCTTGAACGGTTTCTGACACAGCCAGAGCAACCGCAGCTGCTAAGGGGCAACACGTCCAACTCCAAACACACCACCCCTGACACTCAGCAGTACAGAGTGCACCGAAACAGAACAGTGACCAAGCTCCTTGGCCCACAAACCCATTTTACCAAGCTGCAGGCAGTGAGTTTTATACAACAATCCTCTCCAGTGTCAGATGAGTGCAGCAGAAACCTATGGTGCCCCTGGATGTGATAGAAGCAGGTTTGAAGTGTCACATCCCACTCACAAATGCACATTAACTCCGTAACATTATGGACACGGACCTTTCTAGCACGCAGGCAGCAGCAGATGCTCTCCAGCGTCAGCCCCAGTAGCACATCACTGCCCATCTCCACTGTGTCAGTTGTGGAGAGGAAGGAACAAGGGGTGGCAGCTTAGGAGGCCCAAAGTCCAAATACACAGAAGATCGGATGAACCTCGCTTCCATTAGCATGGATGGGAACAGGGTACTCAGCTCACCCTCCGGATCCGTGCCTGAGGTTTTCAGGACACCAGCCAGAGAACCGTGAGGTCAGGAGGAGGCGCAAGCATTTGGCACTGGTCCCACTCTCCTCCACAAGAGCAGCCCACCCGTCACAGGAGGTGCTGCCATATGCTCAACCTGCCTCTCCAAATCCACCACGCTTGAGTGACCAAATGACTGCCTGAGGCCCCTCTCCTTGAACTTGGCACACAGCTGAAAGAAACTGAAAGAACACGGATCAAAGCTGAGCCATTCCAGAGCCGGTTCCTCAGTAACAATAACCCTCCTGCTCTGAGATACATGCAGTGACACGGGCACAGTCCTACATTAGGAGACTTCCTGAGAGGACTTGGACAGCAGCTCTCTTGCTCCTTTGGGTCCAGGAAGGAGATTTTCATCTTGAAATCACAGCACCAAGTGCAGGAATACGGTGAAAGCTCCTCCCAGCAAGGGGCTGTGCCTCCTCTCTAACCCTGCTTACCTCCCCAACAGCTCCACAGCTCCCAGCTGAGGAGGCCTGGGTCTTTTCCTGGGATTGAAGTACACTGAAGAGCAGCACTACGGGGTGGTTTGTAAAGCACAACCAGTCAAAAGCTGTGTTCAAGTCCAGTGAACACAATGGCTCCTATTTTGCCACATAAATGGTTGTTTTCATGCCAAACATCTGTTTGTGTGGAGTCACTACCTCATCATCTTCCCCATTAGTGAGATTTCTAAACTGGTCTTGTACTGCTGCCACATACATTCGTTATGCATATGAATACCCCATAAGATCTTTAACGTTGGACTTAATTAGCTGCAACAAAGGACAAGATGTGTAAGTAAGTGAGCTACCAGGCCTCAGACCATAAAACTTCAAGTCCTGCACATGTTTTTCTGCTCCACTGTCTGCCTGCACCATTGAAGACTCTTCCATGCCCGGTCCTACATCTTCCTAATGCTATCTGCAATTCAGATTTTTCTTTCTGTAATGGTGTCTGCAGGAATCTTTATCTTGGGTGCACTTTGGGCGCACCAGTAAGCAGGATGCCGTGAAGCAGACTAATTCCAATGGGAAGGCTATACACAGCCACCCAGCAATCAAGCCACAATACTGCAGAAAGGCAGCACGATCCTTCAGACATCAATTTTCCCTGCAGACTATGCCTTTCCTACCTGCCTCCACAGCTTAACCCCACCCAACTCACCAAGTTGTCTCTACTGACCACTTCCTAAGGAGAGGCAGTGAGAACTCATCTGGCAGCTAGATGGAGAGTGTCTACTCGCACAGAAAGCAAGGACATGATTTTACTTCTTCTCCCCCAGGGACAATCAGAACAACACAGGCCAGGAAGGCACACAGCAACGTCTGCTCCCTCTCCGATGGGGCAAGTTGGGTGGACATCTTACGCTCAGCCCAAAGATGCAGCAGCATGGATTAGCCAAGAAGTCACCTTCAGCCCATGAGCAAAACCAGACCCATCTCCAAGACAAGAGGTCAGAAACCCCCTGCCACAAGCCCACACAACAGGTTTCACCACCACAAGAGATAAATGAGGGATTACTTACTATAGGAGTAGCTGCTAACTTCAGATATTGCTGGTGAATGGGAAACCTTCAGCTGATTTTTGACTTTTAATCCCACCTCCATCTTCTTCATTTTGGCAGCCACTTTGTTTTTACCTTCCTTGGTGGATTTCAAGGACAGGCCCAGGTTTTTGGACAAGCTCTTCTTCTCCTCCTTACTTGGCAGAGCCTCATGAGAAGGGAGGTACCTGCTGCCACCTCCACCAGTTTTCAGCTTCCCCCCAGAGCTGTCAGCAAACTTGAAAGGGGATTTGAGTTTGTCTTGTTTGGTGAGCGACAGGGCCTTGTCGAGCTTGCTGGCCAGCTGCTCCTGATCCGATGGCACTTTCTTTTTCTTAAGTTTTAACTGTCAATGTGAAAGGAAGGGATGCAGGTGAATACAAAGCAGGTATCACAGCAGACCCCAGGATTTTTAACTACCCTCACTTCAGTCTCTTGTGCTTGTCAATAAATAACGCCTCAACAGGAAGATCCTCGCTCCCATCGTGGTGCTAGGCTAGGGAGAAAGACAGTAGCAAATGGTGCAGCTTCACCCTCACAAAGTAATATATAATCTCAAAGATAACTCAGAAGAACTGAGCTTTCTTCCAAAAGAAATATATTCACAAATTAACGTAGCTTGGAATTCTTTTCTTCTCAACATTTCCTGTTTTTTAGGATTTGTTTGGGTTTGGTTTACAAGCTGTTCTCTACATCACAGGGATTGTAAATCATCTTTACCCCAAATTCCAGCCAAATAAATACATATTTCCATACAAGCAACCAGCTACACTGGCAGAGATGCCAAAAACACCCAAATACCGCTCAGCAAGAGCATTAGCACCACTGCATTACAGCCAGGGCTGTTACATTCTTTTTCCATATTTTCTTGCACTTTGAAAAAAAGTAAATTTACTTTACACGTGTTAAAACTAGATAACAGCAGCTGTAACTCAGTGCCTTGCCTGTATGCATTTTGGATTTCATCAGCAGCTTAAAGCTCCAGTAATTATCTCACTGCTTCATTAGGAGCAAAGGAAGACCCTGCATTTAAAACACTGAGACTGCACTCTGTTCTTCTTTTGCCTTGAAAAGTCAGTCACCCACCTCTGCCTCAGCAGCCAGAGCAGGAATACAACCACTGCTGTGGATTCTGAGCTAGTACAACACTGCAATGCTCTGGCTGGCTCGAAGGTGCTCGCCCCTCTGCTGATTACCAGAAAGGCCCAACCTCCATCAGCCAACATTAGCTTCTGCAAACACCCCTCTGCTGCACAGAGCCCTTCCATGAGGAGCTGCTGAACACATGTGAACTGAGAACAGATGCTGAAAGATCAGGAGGAGTTATTCAAAGTAAGCCAACACCAGGCAAAGTAGGAAAAAGATCTGCTTTTGGCCTGTGGCTCCGCATTCCCCACGAGGGCACTGACCTCGTTTGAGAAGCTGGGAGCAGCATCGTGTTCTTCCCAGCTCTGGTTCCTCCCTTTCATCTTGCCACTGCTGCTCTCCACATCGTCATCCTCCTCTGGCAGGGCCCCTTTGTGCCTCTTCTTCATGCCCTCGCCAGTCTCAGAGTCTTCAGAGAGCAACAAGGACTTGCTTAGTCTGCAAGCCAAGCACAGGATGGGTCAAGGTGGGGGGCTTTCCTCCCTGTGATCCCCATCAAGCTCAAAAGTGAGGTAAAATGCCTCCTAGAACAGTGGGGATCCTCAATGGGAGCCAAGTCCACTGTGAAGCAACAGCAGTTTGCACACAGTGAGGGCCTGACTCTTGTTTTCCACCAAAGAGGAGAGGCAGGGAGCCCTTCTTGGATACCAGCACACAAATCAGAGACCCACAAGATGGTCTCTGAAAGGAAGTTGTTTGGGGTCTTGAGTAACAGCCACCGAAAAAGCACCCAACTCGGTACAGCTCAGCAGGAGGAAGGTTAGGCAGTTGAGCTGGCTGCGGTGGTTTTATCCCCCTTCTTTCACGGTCACTAGGTGCAGAGGGAGTCCTGAGGCCCAGGGATGTGCTGCCACGCCTGGCACCAGGATGCTCAGTCTGATCAAGGAGGGTGTAAGGGCCGCATGGAGGGACGTGGCACCGTGGGGACCAGCTTGCACAGAGGGCAGGCCATCCGCTCTACAAGCCCGGCCCACTGCAAGTGACATTTGCAGACTGTGTTTTGGGTCTCTCTCCAGGATTTGTGGGGAAAGGAAAGGGTAAATACGTAACAATAAAATAATAATAACATGAGACTAGATGCATGTCTTTCACTGCTCCCCAGCTGCCTCCATTAACTATTTGATGGATGCTGAGATCATTCAACACCTAAAGACCTCTACCAAGCCTCCACTGAAAGCTCTCACTGCCACCTCCTTCACACTAAGCCTGCTGGCCCATATCACACTGCTACCACAAAGCCAATGACAGTCTCTAGGCACTTCCCCTCCCCTCTGTCCTCCCTGATGACCGCTGTACTCAGCTAAAACAACAACTCCTGCCCCGGACACTGAAGGTGCACCTCCACCTCTCAGACCAGGTCACTCCTGCCATTCCTACAACACAAGGATGTGCATACCAACACGCTCAGTGCATGCACACATGCACAGCTTCAGCCACCTCTGGATGCCTCCAGCCTGCTCAGCCATCCGAACACGAGGAGCAAAACAGAGCCACCGAGAGGACAGATCTTCAGAAGCACGCAGTCAGTGGGAGCTGGGCACCTGAATCTGACTGAAAAGGATATTTGCACAAAATACACATTGAATGGGGAGGCAGCTTGGAGATGCCCTCCCTTTGGAGAGGCTTAGCCATCTAAGGATGGTCAGATGGCCAATTGAGATCCAGGTATCCAAACAAGATCGGCTGGACTTGCACAAGAGAAAAAAAGGAGAAAAGAGAATGACCCAGACACTGGAAAGAGAGAGGCCAGGCCAAACCAACTCCCACTGATGAGAGGAACAGGAGGTGAAGACAAGAAATGCGGCAGGAAGGCCCGAGAAAACGGAAAACCTGGACCAGCCCTATCCTTCCAGCTTCTGACATCAGCATCCCTGCCATGAGCTCCACGGCACCCTCCTGCTCTGTCCTCCTGAACGGGCACAAGGACACGCTCCTGACACCAAGCGCTCAACACCACTCCGCTCTGCCTGTCCTACCCACAGCCAACATGCAGACACACGGGCTGCCATCGCCTTCCCACCGTGAGGCCGTGATGATGTCGAACGCTTCCACACCACTGATGTGAGACCATCCTCCCTGACCATCGCCGCGGCGAGACCCCGCTGCATCCGAGATGCTTTCCCCAAGTACGACCCTGTGCAGCGACCCTGCCATTTTCCCATCTTCCCCAAATTCCAGCCTTACTTTCCACTCTTGCTGTCACTCTTCCCTCTCTCCTTAATGGGCGACAGAGCGCTTGATCCAAGTTTCCTCTTCCTGGGCCTTCCAGGGCCTCTTCTCGCCAAGCTTCTACTTTTCTCGTCATGCTTTTCCCTTTAAAAAAACCACACGCTTCACTGTTAACCAAGGCAACAAAACAAAACAAAAACAAAAAAAAAAAAAGGAAAAAAAAATAGCAAAGAAAAAAATCAAATTTTGCAACCAAAAAGCAAAGCAAACAGGGAAAAAATAACAAAGCAAATAAATCCAAAAAGAAAAAAGGAAAAAAAAAAGAAAAAAAGAAAGCAAGCAAGAACGGGAGCCAACCCAGAACCTTCGCCTGTCACCGAACTGCTAAACTGAGCTGCTGAAGCCAAGGATGTCTCTAACAATGGTCTCCCAGCTGAGTTCACCAGTGATGGGGGGTGTGTCACATAGCCTAGGAGTGTGTTGTGCAAAGCTCTGGCGAGCCGTACCACGAGGAGAGGAGACAGGGAGAGATGGAAGGCTGCTTTCTCTCCTGGACCGAGAGGCAGTGGTAGGTGCCCAGCTGGAAAAGAGAAGACCAAGTGCACAGCCTGCCACTTACTCGGAGTCCCTGCGCCTCTGCAGCTTCACCAGCTCCCGCTGCTTCTCCTTGTAGCGCCGCTGCAGCTCCGCCAGCCTCATCCTGTAGTCCAGCTCCATTGCATCCATGTTCTCGATGGCTGATTTGATAGAGTACATCTGGGGGGAGGAGACAAGAGGGGTGGAGAAGGTCAGGGCACGTCCTGCTCCCCATTCTAGAACTGTGGAGCCTTTGCAGTGCATCCTGGCACGACACCCTGTGTGCTGATACTGGAGCAGAGCACTCCTGCCCCCACCAAGCACAGCCCAGGAGTGACATGGGAACAAAACCAGCCAAGCAAAGATGCTTGGTGGCTGGGCACGGCTTCATCTCTGAGAAAGAGCAACCTCCCTAAGTAACCTGCGGAGTGAAATACATCCATGGAGTCTCCTCTCCCTTATTTAAAAACACAGATCAAAATATTCCTGGAACACTTACGTGCTGGGTACAAAATAACTTCTCAGTGTCTCCTATGGGGAAGAGTCAGGAAAGAAAAAGAAAGGAAAAACCCTGCTGCCACTATCTTTACTTATTCTCCCCACCAAAGCAGTAACATACGAGTTCCTGCTGGCTTTGTATTACAAGCACCACTTCCAGGACTAGGGAGAGTCCCACTGAGATCAATGGTGTTGATTCACAAACAAGAGAGAGAGCTGAAACGCATCATGCCAACTCATGTGCCGTTAGGAACACGGAGGGAAGTTCTGCCCAATGCAAAAGGGTGGCAAACAGTGACTGGGAGGGCAAGCAGTGGTGAGCAGATGCACCGTGGCTTTTCAGGCCCAGCCACACTGAGAGCTACTTACAGGCTCATCTTTCTTCTGCATCCAGCTGTACTTTTTGTTGGGATTCAGCTCTCGAGGCAGCCGGATGGTTTTCAGACTTTCCATAAAGGGGGTGGAAAGTACTTCCATGAGCATGTGGGTGCTGGCAGCCAGCAAACTCTCCAGCGTTGGCCGGACAGGGAAACTCTCTGAACCTGCTGGGAAGGACATTAAAAAAAGCTAGAGGTTGATCCTGTGATACTATCCCTCTGGTGGGCACTCATCCCTTCTCGATCCATGACAGCTCAAGCAGTCTCTGGGATATCCCAACCCCCACTTGAGATCTCCCGTTGTACCCCGCCACGCTGCAGCTTGCAGCTCCCACCACGTCTCATCTCAGGAAGTTACTGAAGGTGAGATCCTTTCAGGACCTGCCAAGCTCTTGGAAAGCATCATCTGGAGCTCCCGGGGCCTCCTGCGCCAAGCCCCGACAGACTGCAGGCTCAGCCCCTGCCAGAAGGGTGTTACCCTGGCAGCTCTCAGCAAGTGGGGCTCCATTTCCACTATGCATACCACGAACTGTCTAGACATGGGGAGGGCCTTTGGAAGAGGGGAGCAGTCCAGGTGCCACGTGCAGCTCAGCCTGCTACAACAAAAACTCTTCCTCAAGCCCCTCCAAAGTGCCTGAAGTTTGGGGCATCACTCCTGAAGTTTGGGGCTGCAAGAGACCTCAGCTGGGTCTCTGCTCCTCTGTCTACGCAGAACACAAGCAGACCTGACTCAACCCAAGGCCTGCCAGACCTCACTCCCATCACTTACTTTGCATTTCTTGCTTCCGTTTCTCAAGCTCCATCTCCGCAATTTCACTCAGCAAAGTGATCCCTTGCAGGAAGGAGTGCTCCAAGGCCTGGTCAGGTAACACCTCCATCTGCATCTGGGACGGAGCGACGCTGGCAGTAGCCAACAAAGAACAAGCCTGAGGCATTTCCGTGGCAGCCACCAAAGCGTTCATCCCCGCCAGCGGGTCGCCCGGCTTGATGTCCAGAGTCGGGATTTGGCAAGAGATTGCCTCATCTGGGTACGAGGGCATCTCTGGCCCCTGCTCACCCTCCTCAGAGGGCAGGCTGGGAAACTCCCTGCTCCGGGGCACATCAGCCCCCTGCAGATCCATGGCTACAGAGGCCTCTTCCTGCTGGGGAGTCAAGTCCATCTCCGGTGTCTCGCCCTCTGTGCGCACTAGCGAGCTGTCGTAGTCCATGTGCACTGAGCAGGTTTCTGCTCCGCCCTCAGCCTCTGCCTGAGCCTCATCTTCCACCTGGCAAGCCACAACCTGGTAAGGAGGTGGGCAGCTCTGGAGGTCTTCCTGGTCCTGTTCCATAGCACCCAAGGCTTCTCCTTGATGCAACAGCAAATTGCAGCTGTCCACATTCTGCACTGGGACAGCCGCAGTGGTGGCGATGTTCAGAGCCCCCATGTCCTGCTCGCAGATGCTCTCTTGGCTTTCCTCCATCTGCACTTCCGATTTCACCCTCTCTTCCAACGACTCCTCTTCTGCTGCTGTTGGGATGGGTTCCAGCATTTTGGACGGAGACAGGTGGATGGGTTTGACTTCAGGGGAAAGCTCCATGTGCTCAGAGCCTTCGGCAGGCAGCGGGACATCGGGAGCCAAGCCGTCTGCATCAGCCGCCGCGGTGGGCTGGAGGAGGTAGGGGTAGTGTCTGCCGAAGGAGGGAGGCAAGGACTGGAATGGATATCCTGGGGGGATCTCTGCAAGACATCGGAAGGGACAGGCTGTGTAACGGCAAGGTCTCCAATGTGTCTTCCCTCATGGAGGCACAGGGATGGGTTCCCTTTGCTTCCGTCAGTTCATAGCCCTTCCTACTCTCACAGAGTGGCTACCTGAGCATCCCTCTTCTGGCCAAGCCACCAGCCTGCGTCTCAGGCTGCAGCACCAGAAATGTCCCTTCTGCATATCTCCAGCAACTACAGTGGGATCTGCATCCTGCATTCATCTTCCCATGGAGATTTCAGCTCTGGAGGAACCAACCCAGGCTCAACCCAAGGGAAGAACAGAGCCCACAGCACCAGGTGCCCCTAGAACCCAGGCAACAATCCCAGCCAACCACAGCACTCTGCTGCCTGCCTCTCCCCTGCCTTTTACAGAGGCGCGACGTGGTTTTCTTTAGGGAAAGGGATGGAAGCAGGAAAGAGCTGAGGAGAAAAAGGGAGGCAGGCACAAACACAATGGGACTCTGTCAAAGCAGGGCTTTCTTACCTTGGAACAAGGCCTGAAACGGACCAGCAGCCTCTTTTTCCAATTCCAGGTCTTTCTTCTCCACAGACTCGGGTGCCTCTTCCTTTGGAGGGATGGCAGGGGCAGGGGGTGGAGAGGCGGGGGGCGGGCTGGAGGGGTGGGAGCTGGGGGTGGCAGGGTAGGAGTAGGCTGGCTGCGAAGGTGGCTCCTCCATCTTTTGGATCACCTCAGCTTTGAGCACAGACACGGGTGAGGCCCTGGGAGAGAGGGGAGGTGGACTCACAGCCTTGCTGTAGGACGTGGAGGCGCTGGGCGACAGCACGGGCGGCTTTCGGTGTACCAGTCCTGGGGCAGAGGAGGACAGGCCCGATTTGGCACTGTCCAGGCTCCTTTTCGTCACCTTCTCTTCCATATCTGCACGCTGCTCGTTTGCCTTCAACCTCTCCTGCGATAAGAACAGAGCAAAACTCAGCACATCCCCACCTGCTCCTGGAGAGCAGCACACATCTACCACCAAGTGAAACCAAATCTTTATCCAACACCAACTGGAATTAAACATGCTACCAACTGCAACACCATTTTAAGGCCAATGTGATAGAGGGGGATGCTGATCCTAAACTAACACCTCCCAGGCAGATGCGTGCTGGGACAGAGAAGGGTTAAAGTGCTCAGAGGTAGAAAAGGTCTCCCGGACCTGAATGAAGATCTGATAGGAAGCACTGGCAGAAGCAGATGTAGATTCCTCTGGGACTCATCATAGGCTTATAATAGCCTTTTTTATGAAGTTCCAGATCCAGGAGTCATGGGAAGGGTGTCTCAGCTTTCAAATGCAACCCAAAAAAAAAGTGGTTTCTATTTCTAAGCCTTCAGCTTGGCAAGCACAAATATAAAGCTAAGGCCTAAAAACAGATGACCACTACAAAAATTAACTGGGTGCAAAACACACCCAAATGAAACCTAACGGTTGCCAAAACCTTCTGGTGAACGGGAGCTGGCTTTAAGGACCCAGAGCAATCACTGCCAGCACTGCAGGAGGTCTGCCTGGAGGTGAGCATGGATGAAAGCACTCAATAAGCAGAGCCATCCCTAGGGAAGGAATCACAGCCATGCCATGGAGCACCTCTCCTGACACCACTCAGGCCCTTCTACAACAAACCCCCCAGACAGCCCAACTTTGGGCTTTCACCTCTAAGCCAGATGCTCTCCAGGACGTACCACGAGCTGAGCGCTCCGCTGGAGCTCCATGGCATGTGCTGCTTGCTGCTGCAGGATGTACAGCTCGTGCTGCCGCAGCAGCTGCTGATGGGAGAGGAGCTGGAGCTGGTGAGCGTGCTGCAGGGAGCTCCGGGTCGGGGGGTACATGGCAGGCCACAGCGGGGGAGCCCGGTCCATCAGCTCCGCTGCAAAACAAGCACGGTTAGAGGATTAAGGCCTGCTCAGGGCAAGGGTCTCTAACCCAGTTCCACGGTGAGGGGACGTCAAACATCAAGCCGTGCAAAAACGCTACCAGAAATGCAAAGGGGAAAGTATGCTGTCTTTCTCCCCCACTTCTGGGGCCATCTGACTTGCTGTGCTCTCCCTCAGCCTTGGCTTGCCCACCCTTGGTTGATCCCAAGGGCAAATTCTCCTAACCATGGCAGCAAACTCTGCGGGGTTCTCTACGGGGTGAGAAACCAGTGCTGAAGACAACACATCTTCATTTCCAAAATGCAGCGTAACAAGAAGCGAGCCCACGGCCACCTAGAGCTGTGGTTTCTGCTCCCCCTGCATACGACATTCACACTGAGCCAACTCCAAAGCCACTTCCCCTCCTCAGGGATATGCTCGTGTCCTTACCAAAGTGCGGCAAGTGCTCACTGGGGATAACGACAAGTTGCCCCGACTGCGGGTCTCTGGCAAACTGGTAGGCAGAAGGGAGGGCGCCTCCCATGGCAGGGGGGAAGCCTGGAGTCATGCCCTGGTGCAGGGATGGGTGGCCAAGTCCTGGAAGAAGAAACACCACGATCACAACCGAGGGGATGCACGCAACAAGTCATCTGCTGTTCGCTGGCTCCAAAACACCGCGCTCCCGTTCCCATGTGGTCAGAGAGCAGCCTCCCTGGGCGCTCAGCAGTGGGTTGCATTGCTGCGGGCGCCCTGGGGTGCCTCTAGGGCACTCACCGTAGGGGTGGCCGGCCAGCCACATGGAGGGGCTGCCAGTTCGGGGGAGCCAGGGGTGCGCTGCCAAGTGCGAAGCCGGGTCTGTGGACCAGCGCCCGGAGCCCGCCAAGGCCGGACCTCCCGTCACCATCAGGTTGGAGTTCAAACCATTCGTGGCGCAGCTGGAGGGGTGGATCCGAGCGAAATCCACCAGCTCTTTGCTCTCTCTGGTCATGAGGGAGGCAAGGGAGAGAATGAGAGGGTCTGAGTGCTGCAGGAGGACGGGAACACAGGCGCACGGGGCAGGCACAACCCTCACCTGAGCAGCTTCTCCTGGTCCCGCTCCAGCCGCCCTGCCAGGAGGTGGCTGTCCCGGTGACGGCTCCTCTCGTCCCCGCAGTCATCTTCAGAGCGGCTGTGCCCTAAGACACAAACCAGCGCCGTCACAGAGGAGAAGCTTGGAAAAGCTGCCTGCCCAAAGCATCGAGTTCAAGGTGCGGAGGACAGAGCAGGGCTGTCTGCACGGCCCCATTCTTGCTAAGAGGGGTTCCTGGAAGCATCACCCTCTTGGAAGGAGCCAGCTAAACCCCTGCACCAAACCACACGGCTGTGCTCAGTGCATCCCAGGGGAGATCTGAGCCACCTGAGGAGGCCCCTTACGCCCTCACAAACTGGGAGCACTGGGTGCACTCTGAAGTCCTGTCCTCCTGCAGACGCTCACAAAAACATCAGGCTCCATTCTGCCATCCAGTCTCTTAGAGGGAATCTGCACTCTCATGCCAAACCATACAACAGGAAAGGGTCTGGTGAAGCGAGGGTACATATGGCAGATGAGGGCAGGGATCCAAAACAAGGGCTGGCTGTTGGGCTGAGAGACAGCTCCTCCAGATCACAACAGCTCCCACAAGCACAGCCTGGCAGGGGAGGCAACAACCTGCACAGCAGCAAACATTGAGACACTTACCCTTGCCAGCCCTGCCACTTTTATTTATCTAAAACCTCCAGATATTTGACTTTAGATATGGTTTTCTGCAGCTTTATCCCTAACTACCTTTTTACACACGCATTTTTCCCCACATTTCCCTGCTGTCCTCATCCATGTTATTGTGTGGGTGATCCCTAAATCCCAGCCCTGGCATCTGGGCAAGGCTTGGGCACAAGGACACCCCCTAACAGCCAGTCCACCCAGCTGACAAGCAGCTTTTTGAAGGAGGGCCCCGCTGTGTATTTCCTCAAACCCAGACAGCCCGTGGTTTTTATGCTGTCAGGTCTCCAATTCCCTCAGCCTCTACTGTCAGAAGGAATGCAGCAACAAGACAACAGCTCTCCCAGCTCCTCTCCCTGGGCTCCTTCCAAGGGCTGCAGGCAGCAAGCAAAGATGCTCTCAACACTGGCACACACCTCTCCCTCCCAGGGGGCCTTCCAAGGTCAGCAGCTGCCCCTCATCTCCCCCCTGTTCCCACTACCTGTGAGCTGCTACTCCCAGCCAGCTCCACCATCCTCTTCTCATCCACACACACACACACACACACACACACACACACACAGACTTTCTAATTTGTGCCATTCCTCCCCAGCCCCGCTAATGGGACGCTCCTTCAGCACAGACCGACGATTGTTCGGATGGTGAATGATCATTCTGTCCATATATACGAACATGACGCACAGACCGCATAGAAAAATTCAATCAGTTATGCACAGAGGAAAGGCTCAGGTCTGTTTCCCTGACAACCAATGCCCGGCACTAAATACTTGCATTTTACTTGCCAAATACTACAGATTAGCCCACTAAAGCCTGCTTTCTCCTTCTTAAAAGGTCTAAACATTCAAGCACTGTCCACTCAGCGCGAGCAAGCTAATGTTATTAGACGAAGATCTCCCTGCACACAAAGGGGGGGGCAGCATTTGGGGGGCGAGAGGAGGAGAAAAGCAGTCTTGTTTTCTGTCTGAAAGCCAACTGCATTGCTTAGCAACAGGCTAGAATTCAGCCCTTGTTTGCAGCCTTTTAGTTGGGCTCAGTAAATTACATTTAACATGAGTTGGGAGGGTCTGGGCGATGGAAAGGCAGAACAAGCAGAGCCCTGTGCTGCCCACCACATCCCCAGGCGGCTCCCAAGGGCGAAGGGAGGCGACAGGAACGGGGAGATTTGGGGTTTCTGATGCTCCCTGCACTAATGGGGGTCGAAGCAGTGGAAAGGAGCTGTGCCGGGAGGTGAACAGAGAAGGGAAATGGGGTGCTGGCAATGGGTTCCCTTCCTCCTCACTGCTCACATGGGTGGCTGAGCTCCCAAGCTCTCTGGGAGCCCCTGAGAGGCTCTGGGCTTTGGCTCAGTGTGGCTGCAGCTGATGGCCCGTGGCAGAGCAAAACTGCACAGAGAACAGTCCCACCAGAGTCGGAGCAGTACAGCTGCAACCACACCCCCAGGGCGAGCACAGGACTGCAAGGAAGAATCCTCACTTTGCCAATGTTTACGACAAGAACTTGGCTGGGAACATGAGGCAAAGGGAGCTGAGAACAACCAACGCAGCCCACGCCACACGGCAGCTCTACCTGCCGCAGATCCGCACAGAAAGCCCCAGGAGAGGCGTGGAGAACCCACCTTTGATGCTGCTGAGAGACAGCGAGCGATCCCGGTCTGCCAGGCTGGGCGCCAGCTTGCTGCTGCTACTGCTGCTGCTGTTGTCCTTCTGCCGGGCCACGGCCACAGCGATGCCGACGGGCAGGTGCCTCACCTCCACCTCCCCCTGTGAGCCGATGCTCTCACGGCCGAAGGATTTGGCACTCTCGGGTCTCTCGGGGTCCCTCTTCAGCTGCTTGGCCGGCTGCTGTGTCAGCAGCTGCTGCACTTTGGAGGTGCCCAGCTGCGATGAGTCCAACTTCATGTTGCCCAAGCCGCCGAAGGGGCTCTTCTTGCCACAGCTCTGCCGGGACGCGGTCTCCTTGGCAAAGCTGCCGCTGTACTTGATGAGGCTCTGCATGGCCGAGCCTTCGCTGTGGGAGGTGGGGTGCAGGACGTCAGCAGCCCCCCGCGAGCCCACCACCGAAGAACGCGGCAAGCCGCTGGGGTCCAGGTAGACCTTCTTGGCCTCCTCCTCTGCCCGGGTGACGTGGTTGTGCTGCGCGGCCAGCACCGCCATCTGCGTGGTGGCGAAGTTGCCCATCTCAAAGGGTTTCCACTTCTGCTCGGGGGGCTTCAGCTGGCTGTGGTCCAGGTGCTGCCGAGAGGAGTCCAAAGTGCCGTAAACCTTTGTCGCTTCTTTGGAGCTGGATCTCTGGAAGCGCTCTCGCTCGCAGGGACGATGTTCCGCTTCCGGACTCGACTTCAGCAAGTCCTTGGAGGCCAGGAACTCCCTGCTCTCCGGAGAGCCCAGCCCCGGCCGGTTGAGGAAGGGCTCCGACGCAACCTGTCTCTTCAGAGCCATGGAGTTGGCCCTGATCACCGAACCCTTCTCCCTCAGGACCTCCATCCTTTTGGCATCACCGTGGCAAGAGAAGTCCTGGGAGAGGAGCGCGCGGGAGGCATCGGCGAGGCAGCGCTCCGGGGGCGACTGCAGCACGCCGGCCTTGCCCAGCTCCTTCTCCTTGGCCTTGTTGTCGCGGGCCTGCGAGGCGATCTGGATGGGCCCGCTCCTCTCGTCGTAGGCCTCGACCGAAGGCACGAAGGTGGGGGCGATGACTTTGTGCTCCCTTCCCAGCTCCTTGGCCGGCGGGAAGATGGTGTACACGCTGGAATGGACGGGCTGAGGGGGGAAGGTGGCGGCGGGCGCCATTTTGCCCGGCTGCGAGGGATGCGGGGAGGGACAGCTGCAGGAGACGTGCAGAGCACCCACAGAGGGCAGCAGGGTCTCGCCCCGCTTCAGCCGCTCGGCATGGGCGTGCGCGGAAGGCCTCACGTTCTCGTCGTGCCGCGCGGGGTCCTTGGCGCAGCGGTCCTGCTCGGCGCCCAGCACCTTCAGCACGGGATCCCCGCCGCCGTTGCAGTTGCTGAGGGACGAGCTCTGCAGCGGGTTCTTGGATTTCGCCTCCCCGCCGCCCCCGCCCCGACTTGGCACGTGCTCAGCCAGAAAGGGCGACAGGCGCTCGCCCGCCTTCGCCGCCTTCTCCACCACGCTCACTTTCCGCTCGCCGTCGGGCTTGGTGTCCTGCGTCAGGTCTACCACGCTGCGGGGCCGCGGCTCCTCCTTCGGCCTGCCCTCCTTCTTGGTGAAGGGCAGGGAGAGCTCAGTCCTGCAGCCCCTCTCCTTCCCGCCGGGGTCTTTCAGGCTCTCCTTCGAGCTCTTGTGCAGCTGCCCCAGCTCCTTCTCTCTCAGCAGGGCGCTCGCCGTGTGGCCGCCCGCACTCCTCGCGAGGGGCGGCTGCGGGTGCAAGGCCGACTGAGCTGCGTGGCTTGACAGGTAGAACCCATCTGCAAAGCAAAAGCAAACAGGATGACAACAGCCTCCCACCCCTTCAGTCCCACACAGGCACAACCGTAGAATCATTACGGTTACTTCTAAGATCCTCCGTGACACCAACCCGCGTCCCCAGCGCCACATCCAGCACCTCCAGAGACACCAACCCCACCACTCCTGGGCAGCAATGTCAGTGCATCACCGCTCCTTCAGAGATGAAATGGTTCCTAATACCCAACCTGATCCTCTCCTGAAACAACTCGAGGCCATCACCTCTTATCCTATCACTGTTACCTGGGAACAGAGGTGAAGTCCCACCTCTCCACAACCTTTTTTCAGGGAGCTGGAAAGAGCACTGAAGTCCCCTCTGAGCCCCTCTTCTGTGGTCTGAACAATTCCAGCTCCTCCATCCACCTCCCGTAACACTTATGCTCCAGACCCTCACTGGACACAGTCCAGGGCCTCAAGTCTTTATTTACTGAGGAGACCAGGTTGTGAGGATGACCTGGCGGGGATCTCCAGGTTGCGAAACAACCCCAAATTCACACTGATGCAACAACAAACGGGGGCTGCAAGGAGGGACCTGGCCAGGTTCCCCACAGCAGTGCCACATTCCAGACTTCGGTATTGCTTAGACTGAGGGATGTTATCATTCAGGAATGCCACAACGCCCAGCAGCTCCAGTTGCTGAGCCATCCCCAAAGGAGGGGCTGGGGGGAAGGACATGAGGGGATGCTCTCACCTTTCTGCGACTCGAAGAGGCTGTGCTGACCCAGCTGGGCCAGCAGCGGGCTGCCAGCACTGGGGGGCTCAAGGTGGCTCAGGGGAATGTAGGACGGGTAGAGCCCATTAGGCAGATGGGAAAAGCCTGCAGGAAGATAGAAACAGAAGAGGGAAACATGTTTCAGCCCAAGCAGAGTGCAGTCTGTTGAAGCTGTTGGTCCCCTGCATGCCAGCAGTGGGGACACGTGGCAGTGCATGGCACTGAGCATTGCTCAGGTCTCCCATGCACAGCAGTACCCCACAGAGCACCCACTGGTGAGCTGCAAACCCACACTGTGCCCACACAGCCCATCCCAACACTGGGTACCAGCTTTTGGGAGAAGCATGAGCACACCACCCCCATCAGCTGGCACAAAACAGCACCACACCTATCCAAAACAGCACCTTCTCCTAGGGGACTGCGATCCAGAGCTGAAAGCTGCCAGACCACCCGTCAGCTGGTAAGAGAACAGCGTGCTCCCAGGTCTGGCTTTTGTCCTGGACACCAAGAGAGCCCCCAGCATCTTCATGGAAATCATAAGCAGCAGCATTTCATAAACGAATAGTCATAATAGAATTGGGAATCAAGCGAGCTCTTGGCTGCAGGAAGCAATTCTTCTGCAACACTGCCACCAAACGGCACCAGGCAAGGCTGCAAATCCTGCACTGCATGCCACCCCGAGAACAGGCAGAAGGGGAAGCAGCTCCCCAGTTGGTGTCAACATTTACAAACTGCATAAAACCCATCAGGAGAGTCTGAAGGAGCCAGTGGAGCCCTCTGGAAGCTTGCCTTCAGATCCCATCAGCAACAAACCACCCCAAACTCCTACAATCTCACTGAAAGAAAACAGGCAATAATGATCTGAGAAAGCTTCGGGGATTCAGCTGGATCCAAACAAAACCACACCAAAAGCAGGAGAGAGAAGTTCAGCCCCTGAAGCTTCACGTGGGGCACCATCTGCGAGAGCCAGTCAATACTGCACATTATTTAGACAGCCTCATCTGTACCAACAAGCACCATTTGCCCTTGCTAAGTGCAAGAGGAGAAGCTGCTGGGCTGCATTTGCCCATCCATTCCCTACCAAAGCCTTCCAGGAGATGAACCCAATGCGAACACAACCCCCGGACAAACACCTGAGCAGCCCTTCCTCTGTACAGCCCTCTGGCTGCTCTAAGCCTCACACACACCCAAAACCTGCTGCCTGGCAGCCCCGGGCACGTCCTGCAGCAGCAGGCACGCAGCGGTGGCCACGGGCAAGCCGCTTCCTCCTTGCATCTCTGTGCCAGAAAGCGATGCCAAGGGGAGAAACTCGACCGCAGTGAGCAACGCACAGCTCACCCCAACCGTGGGTTCCTGCCAAAGGGAAGGGAGGGGAGAAGGGGAAACCACAGCCATGCGCCCGGGGACGGGGCAGTCGCTGAACCGGCACAAGATGCTTATTGCCCAGGGATGCGCCCAGGGGCTCGGCAGGCTGAGCCACGCTCCTGCAGCCTGCTGATGGAATGCGAGGCAGGCGTGGGGCGAGGAAGCCACGGGGAGGTGGGAACAGCACCCTTGGGTATCCGATGCCTCTACACGCAGCCCATCTCCCCAGCGGTACAACGTCCCCACGTTGCACAGGAGCCACCAACGAAGCCATCGATCACTATCACCGAGGGCTGCTGTTGGAGGAACTTGGCGGGTACAGATGTGTCAACCCTGCTGAAAACGGCGGCGGAGGGGAAGAGGCAGAGCCCTGTGAGTCACCACCAAGCGGGCACAGGGCGATGGGGAGCTGAGATAGCAGCGACCGCAGCAACCACACGCCAGAGCCTCACTCGGGGGAGCACCGGCGGGGTGCAGCTCTGTGGGGAGTTCAGCCCCACGCTGCTCAGACTCCAACCACCCGGCAGCAGCACCAAGAAGCTGCATCCCCAAAGCGCCAGTACTGTCCAGCTCTCCGATCCCCACTGTCAGCTGGGAGAGAAGCAGCAGCCCTGAGCAGGGGGGATCAGGAGTGAAAGCCCTCTCTGCCCAAGAAGCCGCAGCCTCACCATCAGAAGGCTCTGGAAGAGGTGAAGTAATTCTCCCCCATGGGCCCATCTGTCCGTTATGGGTTTCTGCCAGTGATGAAATACTGCTAACCACCAACACGTCGCCCCCTCCCCCAGCACCGTGCTGTGATGCAAGGAGCTGCAGGCCATAAGGGCCCTGAGCCCACTGCGCTCCCCAGGACCCCTCAGATCTGAGCCTACGATCGCTGCACATCCCCAGTCCCACTGCCAGCAGCAGCACCCTGCTGGGGGAAGCCCTTTGGGGAACTCTCTGCCCCACCTCCCTGCTGCATCCCACAGCAGCACGGCAGGGGCTGTTTCTCACACACACATCTGCAGCTCGCCAACAGCTGAGAGCCGGCAGCGCTGACGGCATAAATCTCAGCCACCTCCTCCCTGCAGTGACACCCGAGGCACCAGAGCTGGTCCGACTCCGTGCCACACACGAGATAGCAGTGCTGCGAGCCCCCAGGCGCTGACATCAAAGCCTTGCATCAGATGCACCCGGATCGCCGCACTGTGCCACTGAATCCATCCCCAACGCCCCAAACCCCAGCCCCATCGTGCCAGCTGCTCCTAAGACACATTTACAGCCTCTACTCTTCCCGTCCCCTGAAGGACTTGGGGCTCGCTCCCCCAAGTCATCTCTCACTGACCCCCGCATCTCTCCCACCACCACGCCGCTTCCCTCCAGCTGCAAAACCACCCCTTTAAATCAAACACAAGCTCACCACCAGCTTGGCACCCACATCTATTGTTTCTTTCCACTTTGCTTTACTCCGCGTAGGAACCCCGCTGTCCAGGCTGTTTTATTTTGAAGCAGTTCTTGCTCAATATTTACTACTGCTGGCAGCAGCGTCAGCACCGCAGCACCAGGCAGACCCCCCCTCCCACCAGTACCCAGTGCTCCCAGCACACATCCCACCCAGCCCAGAGGACGCAGAGGGCAGGAGGCGTGAGCCAGGCTGCTGGCTGGGTTCTTTCTGGCCGTGAGTTTTACGAGAGCAGCTCTATAGGGAAGCAGCAGTGAGTTCCTGGGCAGCACGACGTGCTGCTGCGGCTCTCTGCCCGCCGGGGCTGGCAGCCCTGGTGTGCTCGGGTGCATGCAGGCATGGCCATGCAGCCTGGGACACGCACAGCCAGCCCGGTCCCACGCACCCCATGTTAATCCCAAAGCATGAAAACAGTCCAGGCGGTGTCAACACTCCTGTGTCACCACCGCCGGTGACAGCAGCCCCCTGCCTGAAACCCCAGCTGCACCACACGCCTCCTATCTCCTGCTGAATTAAACCCAACACCCTGATGGGCATCTCCCCAAATCCACCCTCCAGCTCCACGCTCTGCGAGGCACTGGATGGAAATTAAAAAATAGCACCGAACTCAGATTCCTCCTCAGAATCCTCAAGAATGAAGCAACTGGATACTAGAAAGCTGCCCTGCCCAGGATACCTCCCAGCCACCCGGCTGCCACCACTGCCCCACGAGCCCTGGGGACAGAGCTGTCTTGTACGGGGGACCCAAGGCCAGCACTGGTCCCACCGAGGATGTGCACACATTATTTGCGTCCCTGCTAAGCAAAGAAATTTCACCCAATTCCTTCCTGTTATCCTCATTTTGTTTTGATTACTCAAAACCAGTGCACAAGAAGCAAACCATCGAGTCTGGGCTCCTGCACAATTAACCCAGCAACACCCACATATTCGTTACAGGAAAGCTCATTAGGCAGCACCAGGAGAGCCCCGGGCACCCAAAGGGGGCCATTACTGCAGCACTGCACAGCACCAGCCCCACATCACCTGCCAGGAGCAATTCCAGCAGCTTCAGAGAGCTCCCAGAGCCACGAGCCATGCCCCGCAGGCAGCGCAGCCTATTTTCAGCCACAATGACTTCAGTCCAGGTCACCAGCAGGTTAAATGGGACCGTGCCACGTTATCCGCCCCTCCTTCCCACCGAGAAACCCAACACCGCTGCGAGCCGGGCAGCAGCCAGCCCTAAGCTGGGTGAGTGCCACCCGCACGCTGCTGTGGACAAGATGGAGCGCCGTGCTGCACAGCGCTGCTGCTCCTGCAGGCAGACTGCAATCCCCTAAGCTGCTTTTCCTTAGGAACCCGGGCTCAAACGCACCGTCTGTGCCCAGGCTCTCCCCCCTTCTCCCTTGTTCAGCCCCTTTTCCTTGCCCACATTCTCCCGAGCATCGCCCACGCCACCTTCCTGCTCCCCATCCCAACACCAGGAGATAAGTGCAGAGGCAAACGCCACGGCGCTGTGATTTAATTCCCAATGAACAACGGTGCTAATCCATACTCAAAGCCTTTGGACAGATTTCCAGCCTGGTCCCGATGCTGCAGAAGCACTACGTGGGTTTCCATCTACGTGTGCATACAATGAAACAACCACGCAGCCCATGAGCACCTTTTTCTCCTGTCTCTCAACACCATCCAGCCTGGGCAGGGCAGAGCACCGAGCCCTCAAGCCCTGCACACACAGGACACCAGGCAGCACAGCACTGGCACCGCTCCATCCACACAGCCGACGCCGCGGCACTGCAGCCAGCCAGAGCCGAATCCCTCCAAAACCCTTCCTCCCGAGCACGCCAGCCGCTTAATTTTATTGGATTTTTTTTTTTTTTTTTTTTTTGGTAATTAAAAGCAATTAAACCAAATGTATTAAAAGTATATTCAAAACCACAGGGGGTGGTGCTGGAAGCAACGGCAGTGGGGAGGGCAGCGATGGATGGAGCGAACCGCCATCCAGGCTCGGCGGCGGGGGAAGATGGATAGGGGCAGGAGCAGGGGATGCAGATCTGCTCACCACGTCTGCAGCAAGATTAATTCCCGGCCATTTCCATTCCTCCAGCTGCTGCTGTGTCGGGAGCAGCACCGGGACCTTCCCACACCTCATCCTGGGGCAGGGCTTCCCCGGCACCAGGTCACTGGGGCTCTGCCAAGGAGCTCAGGGCTGAAGGCACGGCTCTGCAGCAGAGAACAGCTGCTAGGAGCTGGGCTAACGAAACTGTGTTAATGAAGCACACCTCAGCAAACGCAGTGGGTCAGAAGCAGAGCCATGCTCAGCTTCAGAAGAAGTCAGAACCCAAAAATACAGGAGAACACTGCAGGACCTGGCTCCAGGAGAGCCCTTGTGCCCTCTGCAGCCCTACACCAACCCACTCGGGATGGAGCTGAGGGCGGCACGCAGCTCCTACGGGACAGAAATCCACCCCACCTTGGCAGACAGGCTCCCTTCACCAACACAGAACACAAGGTTGCAGGAAGACCCAAAAAACAACAACAAAATTCCTATCCCCCTCATTTCGTTCCCAGTGCAAACCCCCAGAGATCATTCCCGCCTCACTCCAAACCCCACAGACCCACAGCAGCATCACCAAGCACCTCCCACACCCCCGGGGCGAGCACCCCATTTCAGGGCCATAAACCACAGCAGAACTCCCCAGAAGCACCGCAGGGACCCACACCCCCAGCAGGGCTCTGCTGCCATTCTCAGGACGGCTGCAGGAGGGCTTTGCTGGCACGGCAATGTTCCCTTGCAGGATGAGGTCGGGGGGGAGGGGAGGGTATCCCCTCTATGCTGGAAAAACCCATGGCATAGTTGGACCAGAGAAGCAGGAATGCCCCGATAAATCTCTGCGTTTCACTGTACAGACCCCAATACAGCTCCGTGTTTCACTGCCTGCGCAGCCAGGGAAGCACACAAACACCAACACAGCGCAGCCACAAACCCAAGAAAGAGCACCCCGAGTCCACGGGGAATGCAGGTTTTTATTGTTATCACTACACTCCGCTCCTGACTGCAGCCAACCATCCACAACCCCATCCCCACCAGCCTCCACCTCCCCCGGACACAGCGGCTGCCAAGAACAGCACGGAGGTGGGGTGGGGAAGGGACGGAGGTGACACCACCCCCTACGAGGACCGGGGACCGACCCCCTCCCCCTGCTCCATACACCGCATCCTCCTCCATCCGCAGCCCAAATCCCACTGCCGCCATCGCCCTGCCCTCAGCCCATCCATGGGAAAATACCCCCAGCAATGCCCCCCTCAGCCCCGAGCCCCAGGCTGGGGGTTGCCTAAACAAAACATTTCTGCAGGTATTTATTTTAGGAGGGAGCTGGGACGGCTCCAACAGCCACGGATGGGGGGGGGGGGGGGTCACAGCTGGGGCCGGAGCTGCTCTATTTAAAGGCTCTGGCTGCTGCCCGCCGCCCTTCGTCCCTTGCGCAAGGCTCCATTCCAAAAACAACAACCCAAACGGCACAACAACAGCAGCAAAGAATAAGGAGAAACACACACAGACACCAACACCGAACCGACGGGTCCGGGATGCTGCGCTGTGCTGAAATAAAGATAAATCCCTGCGGCACAATGGGAGCGGGATGGGGGCTCGGCGCTTTCCTTCGGTGACAAAACTGCAGCTGTGCAAGCGGAGGGATGGAGGGGAAGGGCAGAAATAGGGACTGGGGGGGGGGAAATAACAAAAATAAATGCTATAGAAACAATCTGCCCAACGGCAAACTGACCCAACATGCACAGCATGCATATGGAACACCGCAGATTGCCTTCTGCTGTATAGGAGGCGGGGGGGAAACACGGTGCGAGAAGGCAGCTAAAATACTGATAAAAACAGATTAAAAAGGAGTTAAAATGAAAGGCAAAAGAGAGGAAGCAGGCAGGCATGCTGGAGTGCTGTGCAGCCCTTGGTTGGGTAATTCCACTGCAGATCTGGGCACCGCCGCCCAGCACTGCGCTCAGGGCACAGAGCTGATCGGTCTGGGCTACGGGAGAAAAGCAGAGGGCTGCGGTGGGGAAACGTGCGGCTCTGCTCAGCAGCTCACAGCAACCACCCTATGGTGGGGAGGGGGGGAGAAAGGGGCAAAAATGGGAGGGAAACAGAGAAAAAGCAGGGGGAAGGGAGAGGAAAAAAGGAAAAAAGGTGGGGAGAAAGATAAGGGAAGGGGGACAGGAAAAAAGAGGGAGGAAAAGGGAAAAAAAAAAAAAAAAGAAGAAGAAAAAAAAAAAGCAAAGCAAATCCATAGGGCAAAGTCCCATTGCACCGCAGAGCGGCGGCTCAGAAGGGGGAAAGTAGGAGATGGAGCCAACAGCCCACGGGGCAACAGCACAGAAAGCAGAGTGCTGGGGAAAAAAGGCAAAAAAAAATATAACAAAAAATAAAAAGGAGGGGAAAGAGGATTTTTTTTTCTTTAAATGGATCGGTGGGTCGGGTGCCCGCAGATGGAGGACGAAAATACAAGAACATAGAAATAATAATAGGAGGTAATAAGGGCAGCCGTATCCTCTTCCCTCTCCGCTTCCCCCGAATCCGCCCTGCATTGCCTGCTCTCTAAGGGACGGCCCCACAGCCAGGCAGGGATTTTCCACCCGGCTGAGATTTCCCAAATCCGTGCCATAACTCGCCGTGCACAAACGGCCGGCTGCAATTTTCCCCCATCGTTTTCTTTTTTTGCATTCCCTGTTTGTTGGGTTGTTTTTTTTTTATCCCCCTCCGCCCCAAGCAAAGCCTTGGGGAAATGCCGTGCACAGAGCAGAGCCCGAAACACACAGGGCATGGATTTGGGGCTCAGAACCACACGGAGTTGGGGCTGCAGAGCACAAACCTGGGGTTTACAGCACCGATATTCGGGATGGTGGAGCACGGATGTCTGGGCTTTAAACCAGCAATACGTGGGGCTTAAAACACAAATCCTTGACATTCTGGAGCACTCGTGTGTAAGATTAACAGCGTGGGTCTTTGGGCTCCAAAGCACAGATATTCGGGGCTCTAAAACATGCATTTTTGGGACTCCAAAGCACACAAATCTGGGCTTGCAGGCACGTATGTGCTTGGGGCTGGGGAGCGCGCGGATCTGGGCTCTTAACAGAGATCTTCAGGCTCCAAAGCACGGCTATTTGGGGCTCTAAAGCATGCACGTTTGGGGTTTCAAGCACAGATATTTATGGATTAAACCATCAGGGTTTGGGACTCCAGAGTGCGTGCATCTGGGATATAAAGCACGGATCTCTGGGACTCAGGAGCATGAATTTTTGGACTTAAAAATGCAGATATTTGGGGCTTGAAAGCACGGGTATCTGGGGTTTAAACAGTGTCTGTGTGGGATTTAATGCATGAATATTTGGGACTCTGGAGCACGCACACAGGCTCAAGCAGCTCAGCTATTTGGGGTCTAAAGCTCATCTATTCGTGGCTCCCAAACACTGGGATCAGCAGTGCAGCATTGCGGGCGTTGGGGCTTTAAAGCACATCTGTCTGGGGTTTAAAGCCCAGCGATCCGGGCTCTAAAGCACCAATTTTTAAGGTCTAAAACACAGATAAAATGGCATTCAAAGCACGGATACGCAGGGCTGCGACCCGTGAATATTTGGGACTTGGGTATCTGGGGTTTAAAGCACGGAATTTGGGGCTTTAAAACACAAGTGTCAGGGAATGGAGAGCGCGCACACACGGGCTCCACAACACGGGCATTTGGGGCTGGAGGAGCCTCTATTCGGGGCTCTAAAGCACGGAATGCTGGGGCTCGGGACCAAGCGCATTCGGGGTCTCAACGCGCGGATCTCGGCACCGCAACGCACGGCTCTCCGGGCTTCAAAGCACGGCTCTCGCTACGAGTCGGCTCTACAGCACGGCCAAAGGCTCGGCTCGCACAGCTCGCGGATCCGCCCGGCGCTCTTACCGGGGTGCGCGTGGAGGCCGATGCCGGACGCCAGGAACTTGCCGGGTTGCAGCGCTGCGGGCAGCCCCGCGGCCAGGGGCGCGGAGGGGGGCAGGCGGCCGGCGGCCAGGCGGTGCCCGTCCATGGGCAGCCCCGAAAGCAGCGGCGGGGGGGGGCCGTGCGCCGAGCGGGGGGGGGGCCCGAAGTCTCGGCCATCCATCATCCGCTCGCCGGCTTCCAGGAGTCTCCCGGATCGCTCTCGGTGCTCGCCGCCGATTTTTCTCCTCCCGCCGCCCCCCCCCCCGGGGGGGTTTTTTTTTTTTTTTTTTTTTTTTTTTTCCTCTCTTTCTTCTTCTGCCTCTTTTCCCCCCCAAAAA
>NW_024962257.1:4122348-4131841 GCF_019238085.1 Lagopus leucura
TCCCCTAAGCAAATGTAGCTTCATCCAGAAGGAAGAACCCTGTGTGTGCTGCCCTTCCTTGCAGCGTGGGGTGCCATGCTGTGCTGTTCTTCCCATGGGGCAGCACTGGGATTTGGGTTGCTTTGGGAGATGCCAGGAAGCTGGTTGGGTGAGGGCTTGGGCATCAGTCCTGAGGTGCTGGAACCATCCAGGCTCTTCCCAGCTGCCTTTGCTGGGCACTTAACAGAATGTGCTCTGCCTTTGCCTCCAGCCAGGCTCCATCCATGGTCATACATGCAGGGGCCCTGCAGCCACCCCTCGGGTTCCTCCCCAGCCATCGGGTGCCCACGCAGGGAATTTTTCAGGGCCCGCCCCCCTCTTTGCCTCCAGCTGTAATTAGCAGCTTCGTCAAGGTCAGGGAGCGTCGTGCTGGCTCCAGACTCTGCATTTACCAACAGCAGTAATTAAAGGACGCCCGCAGCGGGGAGCAGAGCAGTTCTGCTGGGGGGCAGCAAATGGGGACACGTGGCTGGGGCGGGGGGGGGGAAACAGAGGGACACAGCCAGGTGGCCTCCAACCCCTGCAGCCCCGACCCCAGCCCTCCTGCTCCCTCTCAGCCCTTTGAAGCCTCCCTCCCTGCAGCCCTAATTGCATTCCTTTCCACTGACGCGCAGTAACCCAACCCCACGGTTGGGCTGGGGGTGGTGGGAGCCCCCCCCCCCCCCCCCCAGCTTCTCTGCGGGCCCTGCGGCTGCTCCCCCGCCTGGCAGCGGATAAAGCAAAAACCCTCCCCAAACCCAGCCCAGGTGGGAGCTCGGGGGCACCTCCTGCTCCTCCCTTGCAGTGCAAAGCAGCTCCGGGCTGTGCACTGCGTCTGCAGGCCCAGGAGCCAGCAAAATGCACGGCACGGATGGAGCACGGAGGTGTGCAAAGCAGAGGGTTGTGCAGGGGGGTGGCGCTGTCCCAGCGTCCTGCTGTGGGCTGGGGGGGCAGCGAGGTTTTGCTCTCGGTGCAGAACAAAGGCAGTGGGTTTGGTGCTGCTTTCCCAGCATGGAAAGCAAATGTTCCCTTCCAACAGGCAGCTCCTGCGCGCAGTGTCCGCAAAGCACAAGGCCTGTCCTGCAGCAGATACGCAGAGCAGCTGTTCCATCTCCTGCCCCAGTCTGAAGGATTTGGTGGAAAAATTTGTCCTTAAACACAGCCCTGAGATGGGGATTCATGGGTGGCACTGCGTTAATGGATTGAGTCACCCCGCTGTCACCTCCCACAAAAAAAAACCACAGCCCGTTTGCATTGTGAGATAGCCAAGTTTGCCTCCATTGGATGGGTGATGGAGCCCTGAGCTGGGGGCTGGCCCTGTGCTTGAGCATCTGAATGGGAAGTTGGGGTTGGACCCAAATGCCAGAGAGAGACCAACCTGTGTGCGTTTGCCTGCAGGGATGGACCTGTCGGCCAACCAGGACGAGGAGGGTGACCAGGAGACCTACCAGCTGGAGATCAACAAGGACACCAAGAAATGCGCCTTCCGCACCTACACGGGCAAGTACTGGACCCTCACCTCCAACGGGGGCATCCAGTCCACCGCCTCCACGAAGTGAGTCCTCACCTCGTCCCCCCCCCCCCCACTGCTTTGGGACCCCTTTGCCTTCTCCATGGGTGCAGAGATTCGGGCAGCAGGGAGGAACCCAGGCGCTCAGCCCAAAATGAGAATTCCCAGCTCCCTGGGGAAGACAGGCGCTGCCAAAAACATAAAATCATTCAGGTTGGAAAAGGGTTCTAAGATCATCAAGTCCAACCCCAACCCACCCCCACCATGACACCATTCGTCTCCATGTCCCTGGAGGTGTCAGGGCATGCAGTGCCAGCTCCCAGCTGCTCTTTGGGAGAACAAACCTTGCCTAATACCCCACCTGAGCCTCCCCTGGTGCAGCTGAAGGCCATCGCGTCTCATATTGCTGTTATTACCTGTGGTCCTTGGGGTGGGGGTCTTTACCCTTATGGCTTCCTTCATCCACCAAAATCCCAGCCAACCTGGGCTGTCCCCAGCCCCTGGGGGTCACAGAGCCGCGCTCTGCCCATAGGAACGCCAGCTGCTACTTCGACATCGAGTGGTGTGACAAGCGCATCACCCTGCGGGCTGCCAACGGCAAATACGTGACAGCAAAGAAGAACGGGCAGCTGGCAGCCTCCATGGAGACAGCAGGTAAGGGATCCGGGGCTGTGAGGCGCCCTGGGGGGCAGGTGGGTGCCAAACGGGGTCCCCACGCTCACGGCCGCCGTCCCCTGGTGCAGGTGAGACGGAGCACTTTGTGATGAAGCTGATCAACAGACCCATCATCGTGCTGCGCGGCGAGCATGGCTTCATTGGCTGCCGGAAGGTGACCGGCACCCTGGACTCCAACCGCTCCTCCTATGATGTCTTCCAGTTGGAGTTCAACGACGGAGCCTACAACATCAAGGGTGAGCCTGCGCCTTGGGGTGATGCGTGTGACCATCACTGCTTTGGGGGGGTTTGAGGGGTCGGATGTCCCATCTGGGCCCTCGTGGCGGCTCACGGCTCCCCTGTGCCCACAGATACCACTGGGAAGTACTGGATGGTGGGCAGCGAGTCGTCCGTCACCAGCAGCAGCGATACGCCCGTGGACTTCTTTTTTGAGTTCTGCGACTATAACAAAGTGGCCATCAAAATCAATGGCAAATACCTGAAGGGTGACCACGCCGGGGTCCTCAAGGCATCTGCCGACACCATCGACGCCTCCACCCTCTGGGAATATTGATGCACTTTAGCGAGCCTCCCATTGCCAACCTCTCTTTCCCCTGTCCGTGTTTGGTTTTGTTTTTCTTTTGTTTCTTGTTTTTTTTTTTTGGTTTAATTTCTCCTCTCTGTACAAGGATTTCCAGCCTGGCTTGCCCTCCCCTTAGAGCCCAGTGCGTGGTGTTGGAGGTGGTCTCCCTTCATCTCATTAGAAACTGGATCAGTCGCCCAGCGGTGCGGTGCAGCCTATCATTCCAAAGGGGTTTTTTTCCCCCCTATCTCTGCTCGGGGGCTGCCGTGCTCACCCTGACCCCGAGCATCACCTCAGCCCTTCTATTTTCCCTTCCCCCCCAAAAGAAACAAAAAAAGAAGGAATAGGGTCGCCTCTGAGCTCCCCTCTGCCATACCCTCACTCTGTGCCCCGAGGTCCCCGTGGGGCTGTGCCCCTGTTCCTGTCCCCAGCAGCAGGTCTGTGCCCCACATTGGTGACAGGAGGACAGGGTGGGGGCACGCAGCCCCCCTTCCTCCCCCATTGCTGGGTGTGGGCACCAGCTGGCAGCAAACCTGCAGCCGTGGGTTTGCAGAGCGGACAAATTCCTTCGCAAACTTTGCACAGTGAGATTTGCTCAGTACTTTTTTTTTTTGTTGTTGTTGTTGTTTTGGGATTTTGTTAGTTTGGTTTATTTTTTCTTTCCTCATTGAATACTGGAACGGTGATGCCAATCACTGAGCGCCCATTGCTGGGCTGGGGGGGCTCCTGTGGGCTCCTCCTGAGCTGCGGCCACGTGCCACCTCCTGACTGGAAACAGAAAACAAATAATGACCAAAACAGTATTTTTGTGAGCCTCTATTTATGTATGCTGTGGGCAGCACTGTGTTCTGCACTCGGTGCAACGATGCTGGTGATGCCCGGCCGTTCCTCGTGGCGTTGGGGCGCTTCATCCTTCGGCCTCCCTGCGGACACCGCAGCGCCTTTCACCCCCCAGCCCCAACCTGAGGCTGCTGGCGGTGCCACCGCCGTGCCATAAGCCGGGGCTCCGCAGCCTTAAAGCTCTGCCATCCCTCCAGCAGGGCTCGGTGCTACGCTCCCACCGCCCCGTCCCCAGCACCCGCTGCCTCCCAAGGAAGAAGTGTCCTGATGGAGCCCCAGTGGCCCCGTGCCCTGGCGCACACTGCTGCCTTCGCACCCGCCGTGTCTCCTTCGTGTCCCCCCGCCCCCTCCGGCTCTGTGTGACTTTAGGTCCTCACCTCCTGTCTCCTCTCCTCGGGTGTTGTGACCCTCCGTAAGCATCTCACTCTGAAATTTAAGTCTGGGGGGGTTTTGTTCGTTTCGGGGTGTTGGTTTTAGTACCTTTTTTTTTTTTTTTTTTTCCCTAATTATTATTATTATTTTTTTTTTGTAAGTGCCATTTGTATAACTTAAACAACGACAGAAATAGCTTCAAACTGGAGAAAGATGAATAATAAAAAAAAAACCAAGACCTGCATTCGGATACGAGTGGCGACGCGTGGTCTGTTGGGGCTCAGGGGGTCCTCGCCCCGTTGGCATCCATGGGGCACAGCCTGGCAGCTGCAGCTGTGGGTTTGGGGTCAGGCAGCGCAGCTCAGGGCTCTGGGGGCAGAATGGCACCCATTGGCTCCTTCCTCCCACCTCAAAGCCATCGCTGGATGGAGGCTGGGGCTCGTTCTGCGATGCCCAGCAGCCCCCAGGATGCTCCAGAGCCAGCGTGGGTCAGAGCTGCTCCTCCTGGCTGATGGGGAGATAAAAAAAAGGGGGGGAAAAAAAAGCAGATCTCTGTGCGCAGCACATCGCAGAGCGGGGGTGGGACCCCATCCTGCAAACAAGGGCCGAGCAGAGGAAGGATGCCATTCCGCTGCTATAAACAAAGCAAAAATTAAAGCTGTGCAGGAAACGTCAGCACTTGTCACCTTCGGCCCCGCGCCCCACCGAGCCGCGCTCACACCTCCTGGTTTCCATTTACAGGAGCGACTGGAAACCATTTTCTATTCCATTTCTCCCGGCGGCGTTAAGCTGGGGGAGGACGCGTCTGCTGCCCCCATCCCATAAGCACAGCCTGGAGCTGGAAGCCAGAGTGCACAGATTTATTTACAAAAACAACACCGAAAAAGAAGAAAAGAATTCAAAAATTACAATATGATACAGGGAAACTCTGTACACACGGAATAGGAGAACGGTTTTACTACCGGAAGGTAAAGAAAAATATTTATTTCTTTTATTTCAATAAACCAACCTATTTGTTTTCGGCTATCGTTATACAAAGTTGCAGAACATGCACATCTTTACAGGGTTTCTTTCTTTTAATAGGACGTTTTTGCTAAGTGCAAATACTAAGTTTCTCTCCCCACCTTTAAGGCAAGTTAAACGGGACACCGCAATTAACCGTAATGAGTACCTGGTAGAGGATGCAGCCACGGCTCCTCCAGGACATGAGGGGACACAGGCAGTGGCTCTGCTGGCTGTGCAGAGCTTTGCTTTTGTAACAGAACGACCCAAACCAGCAATGGACTCAAACATGACCAGGAACCACTGCTGGGCATCTCCCAGGCCAGAGGGAAGGAGCAGCCCAGGCACACAGCACCACGGTTGTGAGGGAGAACAGCCCTATCCCTGCCCTTCTCTTGAATCCTCCAGGCCTCTTCTGCAGTGTGACGTGGCTGTGGGGCAGCAGGATGAGCCCCGTGCCCCAGGGAGGTGCTGGTGCTGACCCACAGACATGGGGTCAGACCCCCGGCACCACCCACCCCATGCCATCTCCAATGCCACCTCACCACTTCTGTCCCTTTTTCTCCATCCCCAAACTTCTCCCTGCCCGTGCTGAGATCCCAATACGGCCGTGCATCTTTGCAAAGCATCAAAAGAGGGAACGGGAGCCCGACTTCTGCTATCACAGCACTGCCTGTGCCGAGCACACGGCTGCTGCAGGAGAGCAGCAAAGGGTGCAGCTGTGCCTGCGAGAGATCCTGCAGTGCTGCACCAAGGCAGAGCAAATGCAGCCAGATGAGAGCTGCAGCACAGCACTGAGTGCCACCTCCATCCCCAGGACAGGCCCTGAGCACCCATCACCCACCTGTCAGAGAGGTGGGCAGATCTCAGCAACTCAAGCACATTGGCCCCGGGGCTGTCTTCAGGTACAGACTAAGGAGGAAAAATAACAATTAAAAAAAAAACAGCATTAAAAAGAAAAAATAATAAGTAATAGCAGCAAGTGAATGCCACTGGGTTATTAATGCTAGAGACCACGGCACTGAGGGGTGGGAATGCTTGGTAGGATGCATCCAACCCACAGGAAATGTCTGAGAGCAGAGAATGGACTCTGAAAGGCAAGGAAGTGCTACCTGAAAAACAAACACAGCCCAAGGACACCTGGACGCTGGAACATGGGGGAAAGCAGGATGCAGCACAGCCCAAACAACCTGGGATCCACTGCACAGCGGGTGGGTAAGAGCCAGCCCAGAGCTCCTGCTGGGTTTGCCCCTCCAAATGCTTTGCTGCTTTTGGGGAGGCTGTCCCAGACACAAAGCACAGCCCCTGAGTGCAGAACATGCTGGTGGTTACCAGCACTGACACCACAGCACCCGGCACACACAGCTGTCCATTACCTACCCCTGACTGCTGGTGGGGATTTGGGAGGCCCGCATGAGAACAGCAAAAGAAAGGCCATGTGCTGGAAGCTGGAGGGCAGCTTCCTGCTGGGAATGAACACCTGAGCCTGTAGAAGGGGCAAACTGCTCTCAAGGATCGAGATGGCCGAGTTTTCTGCTTCCTGGAGCCCTGAGATGGGATGTGGCTCTGGGCTGCTGAACAAGAACTGAGCAATGAGGTGGCTGCTGCATCCCCTCACTCTGTGCAGAGCGAGAAATGCTAAATACACTACATTAACTTGGTTTGGAACAATTTATTTCTGCTGGGAGGTGTTAGCAGGTTACAGGGATGCTGGAGAACATGGGAACCCCAAACCTTGGGCTTAGGGCAGCCGAGTCCCATTACCTTGTTCCTGAAGGTCTTACTCAGGTGCCAAGTCCCTCCTCCCTTCCCACAGGACTCAGGCTGTTGCAGCTGCTCTGGCCAGCAGGAAGGTTGGAGTTTTGGAAGACTCCCAAGGATCTTTTGCATCCCCTGTGCTCCACAAGTCTCATTTTCCCTCTCAGCAGCTGTCTGAATAGTCTTTGCCAAATAAAAATTTAAAAAAAAAAACAAACAAAAAAAGGACTCCCAACATAGGAAGAGACCTTGGAAATGCAGCACCAAGCCCTGTTGCAGCACAGGTTGAAATGTTTGATTGTAAAGGTCCGGAGAAGCTATAGATAAGGGTGTAGTGCAGGCGTGTGCCAGGCACAGCAGCTCCCCTGCAGCTGGCTGTGTGGGGGCTGCAGCAGGACGGGGTGATGCTACCAGGGGCTTCGTCCTGCGGGGACCGACGCCATCCGAACGGCGTCAGAAGCGGTGCCGAGGCTGAGGGCCGAAGTGCATAGGCAAGTTGTGCTCCAGCTGAACGTTGATCTGGGGAAAATCATAGTTCACCCTCATGTTAGGCAGCGGGGGCACGTAGGGGGCGGGGATGGGGCCGATGTTGAGGGGGATGTTATTGTAGATGGGACGGACGGGGGGCAGCGGGAAGGGAGGGTGAACGAAGGGGTAAGGAGGCATCCGTGGCTGATGGAGGTTCTGAGGAACAGGTCTGGGGATGACTTCAATTCTCTGCATTTTCTCCATGGGCTTTTCCACCGGAGGGCCGATCCGCTTGAAGCTGTTCTCTGCAGAGGGAGGAAGGGGAGGAACCAGTCATGCCACTCACCAAGCTTGGTCTGCAATGTGGCACCCACCATCCCAAGCACACTCCTTAAGCACCCTTGCCCCTTCTCCTCCCAGAACCTCCTTGCTCCCTGCTTGGAGCACAGGCACGAGGTTGGAAGGTTGGCTCCTTCCACCAGCAGCGCAGCACAAGCACACTCTGCTTGCAGATGTGTGGGGCTGCCCCTTGCGTGTCTCTGTTCCCTTTCCTCCCCCACTGCCCCACCAACAGCTGCAAGCAACACCGCTTCAAAGCTAGGCAGGTTCCCAGCAGGAACAGCATGATGGCAGCATGGAAAGATGGCAGCAAACCCAGAGCTGGGAGCTCTATGCTCTGCAGTCATTCCTGGTCTGACCTCAAAGCACAGAAACTTACCTCCGTTTTTCTTCCTCTGCTCCTCTTCAGCCTCCTTCTGAATCTCCTGAATTATCTTCTCGTCATCTTCCTAGGAATCAGGGCATAAAGAATCAGAATAATTCCTGCTGCAGCTGCTTTCTATTCTCTCAGCACAGCTTTTGGCATAAGTGTGTACAGGAAAAGAGACGAATTCAGCTGTCTTGTCTTTGTCCAGGATGCCCCACGGTCAACCAAAAGCAAGGCTGTGATGGGGGATTGCCGTATGAGCAATGTGCACAGAGCCAAGCTGGTTCTATGGAGTACACCTAAGAGGCTTAGATCAGCTTTCCAGGGAGATGAGTGCTAAAATTCATTGCCTTGATGGAAACCAGAGAGCTGCAACCCAGCTCCGCCCATCCAAAGAGTTGCTGGAGAGCTGTTAATCTTCTCAATGGCAATTGCCTATTAAATATTTACACTGTGCGAGCACTTCTTGAGTTTTTGGCCCAACAGCTGGAATTAACACAACTTAAATCCTGGCTCCAGTAGCTAAACGGTGCCGTAATGAGGCCATTTAGATCTTATCTGTAACTGTGAGGAGGACATAAATCACAGTGCGTTGCTGTAATATCTATCCAGACGTCACAGCTGGAATATTCAGACCCGCTGCTCAGTGAGAAACTGGAAGCATCCCTCTGCCCCTCACCTTCCTCCTTTTTCTCAACCCAACGTCGCAGCAGTCAGACCCAGTGTCACATTCAAAACACGCTGCAGGTGCCTTTGGCACAGCCAGCTTCCCAGCCCACCCCACAGCCCCACACACATCCAGCAGCACCAGAACCTTGCTGCCCGTGCTCTGCTCCCACCACAGACAAGGTTTCCCCAGGAGACACAAGTTATCTTCATCTGCACAAAGCCCCCCAGCTCGGCACCTCCCAGCCTTGGATTGCTCCTTGTGTCAATGGTTAAAATGAAGCCTTTCCAGCACGTGGTATTTCATCTGAGCGGGATGCTTCCACGGCCCGTTAATTACAGCCTATCCATCTCCATAAAAAGCGCTGAAGAATGGCTCTCGTGAGCCTGCACGGAGCTTCTGATAGCCCCAAGAGCATCAGATTGCAGCTGGGAAGCAGCTGAGCTGGACAGCACAGCTCCTCGCTGTCTGGGCAGTGCAGGGGTGGCCCCAAAGCTTCAGGATCCGTTCATTTTTGTCTCAAGAATATTGCTTTTCAATGCCATTGGAAACCAGATAACTGCCTCTCCCATCCCACTGCCCTCACTGCAAACGTGCACCTGTGGGTTTGTTTGTTTCTTTAGCTATATGGTAAGAAGGCAACAAACCCAACGGAACACTATTCTCCAACTCCCTTCCCTCACACAAAGGTAAAATCTCACCTTAAAGCCTAGAAATGTTCAGGTTCCCTTTTGCTTAAAGTTTGTTAGAGTCCAGAATTAGCTTTCTAAAGTACTGCTTTCCAGATGCTGCCATCCTACTGCCATCAGACTGCTACCAGCCACGGATCCATCCCATCCCATCCCATCCCATCCCATCCCATCCCATCCCATCCCATCCCATCCCATCCCATCCCATCCCATCCCATCCCATCCC